>NC_088781.1:137167879-137467879 GCF_958450345.1 Calliphora vicina
TTAAAAAAAGTACCAAACTGTTTACCCGGATTTGGCCCAATATACACCTTGGCACTCGAGTTCCAAATAACAACCTGTTAGTTAATTTTTGTATGAATCCAGGAACCAATGTTAAAAAAATTATCAAAATCGGCTTAATAATTTGCAATAAAATGTAT
Organism: Calliphora vicina; assembly: GCF_958450345.1. Classification (NCBI taxonomy): domain Eukaryota; kingdom Metazoa; phylum Arthropoda; class Insecta; order Diptera; family Calliphoridae; genus Calliphora; species Calliphora vicina. The sequence continues at coordinate 137,168,038 of NC_088781.1, forward strand.
TTTCCCGATTTTATCCCATTTTTGGTACCTTTTTTTATCCCCATTGCTTTGGTAAAATTTTATTCAAATAAATTTCTGTATCGTGGTGGGAGATCATAATAAAATATTCGTATATCTACGTCAAATTATAGAAAAACATATTTTACGAAAAAGTACCAAAAATAAACACAATTTGTATCCCTTAAGGGTTCGAATTTCCAAAAAGTACCAAACTTATATTTTTTATTTTTTGTTAATTAAAGAATACGATTTAAAATTTGTTTCTATGTTTATTGCTTTAAAAGATACATAGGGTTTCAAAAAAGTACCAAAATACAGTTTTTACCCGTTTTCTCCCCTAAAAGTTTCGAATTTCGAAAAAGTACGAAACACCTGGAACATGGAGTAACAGCGATTTTAAGTTTTTTTGTATCTTTATTAGTTTTGAAGATATATGGTTACCGAATTTACCCGTTTTTACCCCCTAAACGTTCGAAAATTCCTTCTTATCGGAACGTTTTGGGGAGGGAGGAACCCACAACTAAAATTTCGTGATTCTAGCTTCAGCCGTTTGGGCTGTGCGATGATGAATCAGTCAGTCAGTAACATTATTCTTTTATATATAGATTTATTTTGAAGTATAATTTGGTGAATGGAATATAAGATTCGGCACAGCCGAATATAGCTCTCTACTTGTTTATCTACATCTATGTATGTCATTAATATAGACAATATTCAATAATCCAATAATAGATATTTCTAAGACCTTTGCAAAGTAATTCGGACTTGCAAGGGGTCAAAATCGGGATTTTTTCAACCAAAAAATTTTTTTTATAAAATTTTTTTCACAAATAAATTTAACAAAAAAAATATTAAAAATTTTTAAAAATAATTTTCACTAAAAATTAAAAAAATTTTAAAATTTTGAAAAAAATATTTTAAAAAAAATTTTACATTATTTTCCAAAATTATGGCATACAATTTGTTTCGCTAATAAATTAAAAAAAAAAATTTTAAAATTTTTATTTTAATGTAAATTTTTTAAAGGGTATTTTTTTTGAAGGTATGTGAACAAAGGTGGGAAACAAATTTTATGGAAAAAAAACTAGGGTTAAAAAATATTTCTCTCGATTTTGGTCTGCTGTAGGTTCGAATAACTATGATGATGAGGTTCATTTTTGGCTTAACAGGTTTGTTAATATAAAAAAAATTGCCATATATAGAGAGAGATCAATCCACAATAGACCTACAGATTCCATTACATCCAGAAAAATGCAACGATTGGTGTGGTTTACAAGCTGGTAACATTATTTCTTTAAAAATAAAGCCATAGCTCGTGATAAGGTCAATGGAGATCGTTGCCGCACCATGATCAATAATTTTTTGTTAGAAAATATTTATGTCATAAAGTCTGCGAGAAATATTTCAACAAAATGGCATCATATGGTGACCGTAACCATCGATTTAATGGGTGTATGATTTAAAAAAGCAGGATTTACAATATATGGCGTATCTTTTGAACGCGATTTTTGTTTTGAATAATTTATATGTCATTTTGAAGGGTATATATATATCTGTCATTTCTCACTTAGTTTTTCAATATTATAGTGAAAACAACAAGGTTTTTTTGCTTCTAAAATGACGAATTTTGTCTATCAACAAAGCGTCATATGCGGGAAGTTTTGCTTTACTTCATTAATTTGAAAACAAAAATACCGCTGAAGCTTATGGTGAATGTGTTTAATGGGTTTCAACGTGCGAGAGTTTTGTGCGGTTCAGAAGTGGAGATTTTGACACGGAAGACAAAGATCTCTTAGGTCAGCTAAAACAGTTTGAAGACCAAGTCCTAAAAAAACTACCCTCGTGAAGGGTATAAAAAGTTACAAATTGAAAAGTGAAATCAATTTTGAGAAATTCTTTATAACAAAATTACAAATTTATAAAACACAAGTGTAATGAAATTTGGTTTTTTTCCCAGAAATCTTAAACAATATAACCCAGTCCCACTTGTTTATCACCCGCAACTTGTGTAACAAAATTCTACATCATTGAAGTTGGCCCAAATTGTAAACGATTTATTGTTTATTTTGCTATTTACTTTTGATAACCTTGAATTCTAGCAAAAGATGTAAGAAAAGGAAAATAAAAAAAACTTCCGGTCAAAAATTTCCTAAAAAAATAAACGCAAGTAATTGTCAAGCAAAAATTAAATACATAATACTAAACAAAAACAAACAAACGAAATCCGAATGAATCATTAAACAAAATTTCCCAAAAAAATTATTGAAATCTAACCAGAGATCAATATATTTTTATTTCCGCTTTAAATTGTTTACAAAAACCCACCAACACATTAAAAAAATAGTTGTCTATTCTACTTAATAAATAATTATTTTCAAAATATTTCTTAACATTTCAAAACAAAAGCAAATATAAATCTTCTTAAATATAAAAGTACATAATCTCCTTTCATAAGTTTTGCTTCAAAACTCTTGTTAAAAAAAAACCTATTATTCATAGAAATTCTTTTGTTAGAATTTTAGCACTCCATAAAGTTTTAAATTAATTACCTTACCTGCTTTCCTGATTATTTTAAAACAGATTCAAACCATTGGTTTTTTGTTGAATATAAAATATTTATATTTTTTTTTTGGTTTAAATTCTTAAGCGTTTGATGGATTAATATCAGGCGCCATTTTGACATACTATATGACATTTTTGGTTCATTTGATTTTTTATTGACATTATAATAAGAAGTTAACAACTACTGCAACAACATGTAACAAAAGTCAATAACAATTCATATTCTAGATGCCAACACAACCACCGCTGAAACCATAAAATGTATAATCATTCATTCGGATAGTTTGAACACAGACAGTATTACTTTTTTTTAAACGTATGTAGCTTTTTTAATACACTCACAGAAAATTTAGGGTGAGACTTTGAACTTGAAAGTTTAAAACAGTATTCTAAATGCTTTTCTACTATTCTATTGATATCTGAAATCCCTTAAATAACTCATGGACTTATTTGAGAATTTTGGTATTGCAGATCAGAAAAATAGACTGAGATATGAATGTAAAAGCTCAATTTAATCGGTATTGACTAAAAATTTCATATCGGCTATAATTTCTTTGCAATTGAAATGAAAAATTCTTCACAATATCGAGCCCTTAGCGCCAAATTATCGTAAGCGACATTTTTAAAATGTTTGTTTTATTGCAGTAATTAAAATTTTGTGGACCGACTGATGTTTTAGCGTTCTCAGAATATCAAAATTGTTAATAACATCAAAAATATAGGGGGTAAGATTTTATCGTAAGTCAATGTTTATATTTTACAGTAAACAAATTTTATCGTAAGCGACACACAGTGGTATAGAAAAAAAAGAGGGAAATAAATCTGTAACTTCTAAATGGTTGGATTGGTTTGAATGAAACACGCGCAAAGAAGAAGTGTTGTCGAGTTTAAGTTTTGAACGTGGACCTCATGGGCCCACCAGGGGCGCGACCAAGAGCCCTCAAAGTAGGACACCTCGGGTATGTTATATTTTTAAAACGATATTATTTCTTGGTTTGAGTTCCGATTTCAAAAACATTATACATCTTCTCATCGAGCACTACAGAAAACCTCGTCGTAGCTATCAATTATCTATTATAGCTTAGGAGTTATTCGCATTTGAAAATTAAATTTTCAACATTTTTACCCATCTTACTCCAGTTTTTTGATAACAGCGTATTCAAATATTTCCCGATTTTCTCCAGTTTCCCTTTATTAGTCCAACATATGTATGTGTCAAATGGAAAAAGAACTGTTTAAAAATAATGACTAAGTCCAAATTTTTAAAACGCGATTTATCGCTATTTTTTTGGGAAAAAAGAACTTTTTTTCTTTTTAAGTTATCGCAAAAAATTTCTAAGAGGATGTATAAAGAATTTATACTTTCTGAAAGTTAAGTTTTGATAAAATATTTTAAAGGAAAACCAATTTCAAAATTGTTGTTACCGAGGGGACCAGGTCCTTTCACAAAACACCTATTTTTTATGTAAAATAAAACTTCTCAAATCGCGTATCCGATATCAAAATATAGTAACCGAATATAGGTGGCTCAATATGTTTCTAATTACTTTGTAAAGGGTCCCGATAACCACGACCCTGTTATGGATATTATAGCCAAAAAACTAAAAATTAGCATTTTTGGAATTTTTTCTTTTTCTTCATCATAAAAGCTTTTTCACCAAAAAAGCTTTTTTCTTTCACAGAACAAAGTTTTCATTAAAAAAATTATTTCGCAGATTAAAAAATCAAAAAGCTTTTTTTGACTAGAAATATGAGATATAATTTTTAGACCACAATTGAAAATTTGTCACAAAATACTTGAGAAACAACTTTCTTTTGTAAAAGCAATTACAAACAAGTAAGAGAGCTATATTCGTCTGTGCCGAATCTTATTTACCCTTCACCAAATTATACTTAAAAATATTTTTATTTAAACAAAATTAATTTAGTTTTTTCCAAATTTTTTTTTTTAATTTTTTCCAATTTTTTTTTTTTTAGTTTTTAAAAAGTATTTTTCTTGTAAAAAGAATTTTTGATGAAAAAAAATTTTTTGTTAAAAATCCAAATTTTTTCCAATTTTTTTTTTTGGTTTTAAAAATATTTTTTTTTTGGAAAAATAATTTTTGATGAAAAAAAAAATTTGTGTTAAAAATTTGTTTTAACGATTTTGAATCAATGTAGGTCCAACTTACTATAGCCTTATATACATCGTTGCAATGGACTTTGAAATATCTAACATTAGATATCAATATCGTCTATATTAATGACTTAGTAATCCAGATATAGCTCAAAAATAGGCCAAAAATCAAGGTAGTCCCAGTTATTTCCTTATATCTCAGCCATTTATGGACCGATTTTGACGATTTTAAATACCAACCGAGCCGGAAGACTTCCCCATATATTGATGTATGAATCATGTATATAAGTTATTTGAGGGCTGCTGAAAGTTGATTTCAACATACAGACGGACAGATGGACATGGCTATATCGTCTTCGCTCCAACGATCCAGAATATATATACTTTGTGGGGTCGCAAACGAAAAATGTATAAATTCTATACAAAAAGAATAGTTTTTTTTCAGACTCAGCTCCTTTTCCGAACAATTTTATAGAATTTGTCTTAAAAAAGCTTTTTTCTAACTTTTCTCATTAAACTAACTAATTCTCAGAAAAAGGTTTTTTTTAAACACAAATTTTTAGGAAAAACTTATTTATAAGCTTAAAAAAACGATTTTTTTAAAAACTCTATTTATCAGCTTAAGCAAAAATACTTTTCTACAAAAATATCCCATTTTTCAGAAAAAGCTTTTATTGGAATAACTCATTTCTAGGAAAAATATTTTTATAAAAAATAGCTTTTCTTCTTATAATAAAAACCTTTTACTTTATAGCTTTGTTAGCAAAAAATTCTTCCCAACAATTACAAACAATTTTTCGCATAAAAAAAAATGTTCGCAGAAAAAGCTTTTCCAGGAAAAGCTTTTCTAGAAAAAGCTTTTCCAATAAAAAGTTTTTCCAGAGAAAGCTTTTCCAATAAAAAGCTAATTTTTAGGTAAAAAAATGATTCAAGAAAATATCTCTTCTTTGAATAAAAAGTTTTTATTTCCGATTTTTATAAATTTTTTTTAAAACAAATTTTTTTTTCTAAATTTTCTTAAAAAACTATTTCTAAGAAAGCACATTTAAGCAGAATCCGTATTTTAAAAAAAGCTTTTCCAGTAAAATGTTATTCCCGAAAAAGCTTTTCCAATAAAAAGCTAATTTTTAGGTAAAAAAATGATTCAAGAAAATATCTCTTCTTTGAATAAAAAGTTTTTATTTTAATAAAAAACATTTTTTTAGCAGAAAAAGCTTCCTTCCGAATTTTATAAATATTTTTTCAAAAAAATTTTTTTTTCTAAATTTTCTTAAAAAACTATTTCTCAGAAAGCTTATTTAAGCAGAATCCGTATTTTAGAAAAAGCTTTTCCAGTAAAATGTTTTCCGAGAAAAAGCATTTCCAATAAAAAGCTAATTTTTAGGTAAAAAAATTATTCAAGAAAATATCTCTTCTTTCAATAAAAAGTTTTTATTTTAATAAAAAGTTTTTTTTAGCAGAAAAAGCTTCCTTCAGAATTTTATAAATTTTTTTTAAAAAATTTTATTTTTCTAAATTTTCTTAAAAAACTATTTCTCAGAAAGCTTATTTAAGCAGAATCCGTATTTTAAAAAAAGCTCTTTCAGTAAAATGTTTTTCCAGAAAAAGCTTTTCCAATAAAAAGCTAATTTTTAGGTAAAACAATTATTCAAGAAAATATCTCTTCTTTCAATCAAAAGTTTTTATTTTAATAAAAAGTTTTTTTTTAGCAGAAAAAGCTTCCTTCCGAATTTTCTAAATTTTTTTTAAAAAAATTTTTTTTTTAAAATTTTATCAAAAAACTATTTCTGAGAAAGCTGAATTTAAGCAGAATTCGTATTTTAAAAAAAGCTTTTCCAGTAAAAGGTTTTTCCAGAAAAAGCTTTTCCAATAAAAAGCTAATTTTTTGGTAAAACAATTATTCAAGAAAATATCTCTTCTTTCAATAAAAGGTTTTTATTTTAATACATTTTTTTTAGCAGAAAAAGCTTCTTTGAGAATTTTCTAAATTTTTTTAAAAAAATTTTTTTTTTTTTTAAATTTTATCAAAAAACTATTTCTGAGAAAGCTGAATTTAAGCAGAACCCGTAGCTTTTCCAGTAAAATAGCTAAATTTTTCCTAGAAAATAGCTTTTCTTACAATAAATAACTTTTATTTCTAAAGCTTTCTTAGCAAAAAATGCTTCCGAACAATTTTATAGATTTTTTCTCAAAAAAGCTTTTTTCTAACTTTTCTCAAAAAAGCAAAATTCGTTTTTGTAGAAAATAGCACTTCTAACAATAAAATCTTTTATTTTTTATAGCTTACGCAGCAAAAATACTTACGAACAATTTTCAAAAAAGCTTCTTCTAACTTTTCTCATCAAAGTCTCACTAATTCCCAGAAAAAGCTTTTTTTTACAAAAACAAAATTTTTTGAAAAAAACAATTTTTTTTAAAAAAATATTAAATTTTTCAAAAAAAGCTTTTACAGTAAAATAGCTAATTTTTGGGAAATTTTGTTCTTTTTAATCAGAGACAGATTTCTTAATTCTAACTAAAATTTGTTTATTCAATTAAATGGTAAGTAAAGGCAGCACAAGATTATTTTCAACCAACTATTTGTTTATTACCAAAGTTTCTCTTCCAGTGTAGTTATTAATTATTTTTTTTAAACAAAATACCATACAATAATGATTTAATATGCTTAATCATGATCAATGACTTCTTTTGGTATCATTTCGATACGCCTCGTCTGTCTGTCTGACTTGGTAACAAAAGCCGCTAATTTCACAAAAAAAAAAATAATTATTTTGGTTTTAAATTTAAAATTCATGTCTTTTAAATTTATTTTTATTAAATTTGTTCCTCAAACATTTTGTTTAAAGCTTAAATAAAAACATTTTTGTTAAAATAACAATTCAAACAAACAAATAGAAATGAGATCCTGTTAAAAAGATTAAAACGATTTATTTGTTTAGAGAAATATTTGTGTTTATTTATTTATTTATTTATATATTTTTCAATTATTGACCTTTTTGTGTGTGTTAACAAGAATCTTGAGGACTTATATTGTTAAACGAAACAATCGAAAATGATTTGAATTTAAACATGTTTTGCTAACCACAATAAATTCGGTTTGATTTGTATTCAAATATTATTTGAAGAAGGTTTACACTGGCAAAGAATTGGAGGGTAAATTATTTATACATTTTGTTTTGTTTTAAACATAATTATGATCATCCTTCTGACAATGTTTTAGCAGGGTATATCAAATTCGCCTTTGTCTCATTAATTTATTTTGTAATTTCCAAAAGTGAATGCCCCCTTTGAATTTAATCAATTTAATATTTATACCAGCAAATTTACATTTTTGTAAAAGTCCACAAGTAAAACTATTTATTTTTATCTTCAAACTTGAACTCATAAATTGTCAAACATGCACATTTGCTTAATATTGATTAAAAACCAAAAAGTCCAAAAGAATTTTTTACATAATTTTCAATTCCAAAATCAAAAAAAAAAAAAAAAAAAACCAAACAATCGAATGTGATCAATGAGCAGCAAATGACCTTTAAACAAAACAAAAAACCGTTTTTATGTTTTCATAGTTAATTGTAACGCACTGTATACAGTACAGAGTAGTGGTGTGCAACCACTACATTAGTTAATAGTACAATTCCATGTAGTGCCAGTAATACAAAAGAGCGTACAAATTCTCCATACGTAATTTGTTAATTTGATAAATTTGTTAAATTGGTGTAAAATCACAGCAACAAAAATAACACAAAACTAACTGTTTATGAGACATTTTTATTAACAATCGAAATTGACAACAAAAATCAAAATAATAAAAACATTCATGCCTTGAATTCAAACACAAACAGAATAAATAACAAAAAGATTTAAAACTAAAATTGACACAAAATGAATACAGAGTAAAACCTAATCTAAACAAAAATATCTAAAACTTCCAAAAATAAATATTGTACACACTTACAGAAAAACAAATGCATTTTAAGGTTTAAACAGCGTTTACACTGATAATGTAGTTTCTAAAGAAAACATTTCAATAGCTAAATTCTTTATAGAAAATGTATTGGTAACATAGCAGAACTAGAACTAGAACTAGAACAGAACTAGAACAGAACTAGAACAGAACTAGAACAGAACTAGAACAGAACTAGAACAGAACTAGAACAGAACTAGAACAGAACTAGAACAGAACTAGAACAGAACTAGAACAGAACTAGAACAGAACTAGAACAGAACTAGAACAGAACTAGAACAGAACTAGAACAGAACTAGAACAGAACTAGAACAGAACTAGAACAGAACTAGAACAGAACTAGAACAGAACTAGAACAGAACTAGAACAGAACTAGAACAGAACTAGAACAGAACTAGAACAGAACTAGAACAGAACTAGAACAGAACTAGAACAGAACTAGAACAGAACTAGAACAGAACTAGAACAGAACTAGAACAGAACTAGAACAGAACTAGAACAGAACTAGAACAGAACTAGAACAGAACTAGAACAGAACTAGAACAGAACTAGAACAGAACTAGAACAGAACTAGAACAGAACTAGAACAGAACTAGAACAGAACTAGAACAGAACTAGAACAGAACTAGAACAGAACTAGAACAGAACTAGAACAGAACTAGAACAGAACTAGAACAGAACTAGAACAGAACTAGAACAGAACTAGAACAGAACTAGAACAGAACTAGAACAGAACTAGAACAGAACTAGAACAGAACTAGAACAGAACTAGAACAGAACTAGAACAGAACTAGAACAGAACTAGAACAGAACTAGAACAGAACTAGAACAGAACTAGAACAGAACTAGAACAGAACTAGAACAGAACTAGAACAGAACTAGAACAGAACTAGAACAGAACTAGAACAGAACTAGAACAGAACTAGAACAGAACTAGAACAGAACAGAACTAGAACAGAACAGAACAGAACTAGAACAGAACTAGAACAGAACTAGAACAGAACTAGAACAGAACTAGAACAGAACTAGAACAGAACTAGAACAGAACTAGAACAGAACTAGAACAGAACTAGAACAGAACTAGAACAGAACTAGAACAGAACTAGAACAGAACTAGAACAGAACTAGAACAGAACTAGAACAGAACTAGAACAGAACTAGAACAGAACTAGAACAGAACTAGAACAGAACTAGAACAGAACTTGAACAGAACTTGAACAGAACTAGAACAGAACTAGAACAGAACTAGAACAGAACTAGAACAGAACTAGAACCTGAAATAGAACCTGAACTAGAACCAGAACCTGAACTAGAAACTGAACTAGAATTTGAACCTGAACTTGAATTTCAACCAGAACCTGAACTAGAACTGAACTAGAATTTGAACCTGAACTAGAACCTGCACTAGAACTGAACTAGAATTTCAACCTGAACTAGAACCTGAACTAGAACCTGAACTGGAACTGGAACTAGAACCTGAACTAGAACTAAAACCTGAACTAGAACCTGAACTAGAACCTGAACTAGAATTTGAACCTGAACTAGAATTTTAATCAGAATCAGAACTATGACCTGAACTAGGACCTGAACTAGGACCTGAACTAGGACCTGAACTAGAACCTGAACTAGAATTTTAACCAGAACCAGAACTAGAACCTGAACTAGAATTTGAACCTGAACTAGAATTTTAACCAGAACTAGGACCTGAACTAGAATTTGAACCAGAACCTGAACTTAAATAAATTGACAAATTAATTTTATATATAAAACTAATAACAAAATCACTAGCATTGACTTATTTACTACCAATTTATTATAAATTAATCAACTGCATCTACAAGCAGAAATAAAAGCTAAATTGCATTTTAAAATATTTAATTTGTTTGCAACTTGTTAATGCTACCAACGACATGAAGATAAATCTCGTTATAAAAAAATATTTGTACGAAAAATAAATATTTGGATTTTTTCCATAAATCACCTACATTTGTTAACAATGATTGATTGTGGATTAAGTAATGTAAAGAAAGCTGTAAAGGGATACACCAGCACATACATGTATTGATAATATTGTACATACACAGTAATACTACAATATAAAATATCCTTAAGTATCATTGAAAGTAAACGCATTAACAACCATTACTATGCTACTACTACTACTACTTCTACTTACTTATGTACCTATACATATTTACTACAATACTTTTTTCAAGGATTCTGAGACAGAATAGAGTCTCAAGTAGTCGACAGCCATGTAAGGAAGCAGCTACACACGTGTATCCTTACATTTACTTAAGTGTTAAACAATTGATTTGAGTTATTTTCGTTAGAGACTTCACATAATAAAACGATTAGTTTACTTTTTCAGACAATCGAATAATTAATTGTTGAACATTTAGTATTAAGTTTATTCTTAATTGAAGTAGCTAAATTTTTTGTTTTGTAGAAATGTATTAACATAATTATTTTTTGTTGTTGTTATAGTGGTATTTGCGAATTCTAGCTCTATTTAAAATTCTTAACATAAATTCCAATTAATTGTTGCAAGTTTTTCTCTTAAGAATTTGCTTTGTTTTAATACTTCAGATTTCTTTTGCTAACAATTTGAATTTAATTTCAAATTAAGTACGTTTGATAGTATTTGTGGGTGGGCGGTTGGTGGTGGTTGGAAATAGGAAATAAATAAACAAACCAGCGAAAAAAAAAATTAAAAATTTTATGGGAAAATTTTAATTTTTTTGTGTAAAAAGGGCTTTTATTTACAATAAATTACTTTTTTTGGGAATTTTTGGGAAAAATGCACTTTTTTTAAAAAAAGTACTTTTTGGGCAAAAAGTACCATTTTGTATAAAATGTACTTTTTTTAATGTAATGTATAGGCCATTGTTAGCTATGACCTGTTCCCATCTTTCTGGCAACATATGGATTCCAAGCCAAAAGAACTGCTCCTCTTTTAAGGCCAAGAACGAATCAAGCCAAATTCGGATATAATAAACAAGCGGAAAAGATTAAAAAAAAAATTTGAGGGAAAATTTTCTTTATGGTGCAAAAAAAAATACAATTTTGTTTAAAAATACTTTTTTGTGAAAAAGGCACCTTTTTGGAAAAAAGTACTTTTTGTGCAAAATTGTATTTTTTTTTGCACCATAAAGAAAATTTTCCCTCAAATTTTTTTTTTAATCTTTTCCGCTTGTTTATTATATCCGAATTTGGCTTGATTCGAAAATTTACTTTTTTCAACAAAAAAAAAATATTTTTCTTTTCTTGAAACGTAGGACAAAATCGCCCAGGCCAGCCAAAAAAGTTTAATGACCAAGAATTGAAGATTCTTGTCAAACTCAACAAGAGCTTGCAAACTCAAATTCGTTTAGAAGTTACAGATTGATTTCCACTTTCTTGTTCAGTTCTCCCACTCACTGTCTGAATTTGACACAAGAACTGGCACTGGAGACTAGATTTGACACTAAAACTGACAATTGATAAAAAAGTACTTTTATGTTGAAAAATTCAGTTTTATGGAGAAAAAGTACTTTTATTTGAAAAAGTCGTTTTTATGGAGAAATAATACTTTTTTTTGAAAAATATGGTTTTTTGGAGAAAATGTACTTTTTTGTTGAAAAAGTACCTTCTTGAAAATTAGTGCCTATTTGTTTATAAAAAGTACTTAATTGCAAAAAATGCACTCTTATGTTAAAAAAGTAGCTTTTGGTAAAAAAAAATGTAATAGTAGTTAAAAGTTTTAAAGTACTTTTATGGAGAAAAAGTACTTTTGTTTGAAAAAGTTATTTTTTTTAGAGCAAAAGTATGCACTTTTATGTTTGGAAAATTAGCTTTTGGTAAAAAGAAATTTAATAGTAGTTAAAACATTTAAAGTACTTTTATGGAGAAAAAGTACTTTTGTTTGAAAAAGTTATTTTTTTAGAGCAAAAGTACTTTATGCGAGAAACGTGGTTTTGTGGAGAAAATGTACTTTTTTGTTGAAAAGGTTTTTGTTGAGAAAAGTACTTAATTGCAAAAAATTTACCTTTTTGTTAAAAAAGTAGCTTTTAGTTAAAAAAAGTTTCAAAAGTATGTACGTTTTAAAATAAAGTATTTTCTTGTTGAAAAAAGTACTTTTTTATAAAAATTTACTTTTTGTAACAAAAATATTAATATATAAAGTTTTCAAGTGCAAAAAACTTTGAAAAGTACCATTTTAAGGAAAAAGTACTTTTTTGTTGAAAGAAGTACATTTTTAAAAAAGTTACTTTTTGTACTTTTTTTGTTAAAAAAGTAGTTTTTGGTTAAGAAAAGTTGGAAAATTACCTTTTAAAGAAAAAGTACTATTTTTTTTAAAAAAAAGTATTTTTTTTTTGAAAAAGTACCTTTTTTTTATAAAAATTTACTATTTGTACCAAAAATACTTTTTTGTTAATATAAAAATTTTCAAGTGCAAACAATTTTTAAAAGTACCATTTTAAGGAAAAAGTACTTTTTTGTTGAAAAAAGGTACATTTTTAAAAAAGTTACTTTTTGTACTTTTTTTTGTTAAAAAATAGCTTTTGATTAAAAAAAATTTGAAAATTACCTTTTAAAGAAAAAGTACTATTTTTTTTTTAAAAAAAGTACCCTTTTTAAATTGTAACTTTTTGTAATAAAAATACCTTTTTTGTTTATATAAAAAGTAATGAATAGCAAAAAAGTATGAAAAGTACCTTTTCAAGAAAAGTGCTGTTTTGTTGAAAAAAGTAATTTTTTTTAAAAAAATAAGGGCCTTTTTTTAAAAAAAAACTTTTTGTAACAAAAATACATTTCGGTTTATATAAAAATTACTTAATTGCAAAAAAAAGTACTTTTTGGTTTAAAAAGTTCAAGTACATTTTAAAGAAAAAGTACTATTTTTCTAAAAAAGTACCTTTTTTAAATAAGTGACTTTTTGTAACAAAAGTACCTTTTTTGTTGATATAAAAAGTAATGAATTGCAAATGTTTGAAAAGTACCTTTTAAAGAAAAAGTGCTATTTTGTTAAAAAAAAGTTACTTTTTTACAAAAAAAAAATAAAAAAAGTACGTTTTGTTTTAAATAGTAGATTTTGGTTATAAAAGTATCTTTTAAAGAAAAAGTACTTTTTTGTTGAAAACAGTACTTTTTTAAAAAAATTGAATTTTTGTAACAAAAATACCTTTTTTGTTGATATAAAAAGTAATGAATTGCAAAACAGTTAGAAAAGTACCTTTTAAAGAAAATGTGATTTTTTGTTGAAAAAAGTAACTTTTTTTAACCTTTTTTATATAAAAAGTACTTAATTGCAAAAAAATGTACTTTTTGGTTTAAAAAGTAGATTTTGGTTAAAAAAAGTAACTTCTAAAGGAAAAAGTATTTTTATGAGAAAAATACCTTTTCGAAAAAACTGAGTTTTTGTAAACTAAAGTACCTTTTTTGTTGATATAAAAAAGTTTGAAAAGTACCTTTTAAAAATGTGCTATTTTGTTAAAAAGAAGTTACTTATTTACAAAAAAAAATTAAAAAAAGTACGTTTTGGTTTAAAAAGTAGATTTTGGTTAAAAAAGTACCTTTTAAAGAAAAAGTACTTTTTTTAAAAAAGTGACTTTTTGGAACAAAATACCATTTTTGTTTATATAAAAAGTACTGAATTGCTAAAAAGTTTGAAAAGTACCTTTTAAGGAAAAAGAGCTTTTTTTGTTGAAAAGAGTACGTAAAAAGTACCTTTTTTAAAAAAATTAGATTTTGGTTAAAAAAGTACCTTTTAAAGAAAAAGTGCATTTTTGAAGAAAAAAGTACCTTTTTAAAAAAGTTACTTTTTGTAGCAAAAATACCCTTTTAATTATATAAAAAGTACTTAATTGCAAAAAAAAGTACTTTTTTGTTTACAAAATAGATTTTGCTTAAAAAAAGTACCTTTTCCTTAAAAAAGTAAATTTTTGTTAAAAAAAAGTATTTCTTTTTAATCTTCTTAAAATCTCGCTGGGTCACTTTACACATAAACAAGTACTACTTTAAAGCAAACAAAGTTTGCGGTGCAGAAAATCTAGAAAAACCAAATGTTGAGTGTGGAATAACAAACTGAAAAACTAGAATAAAAAAAAACTTACAACAAAATACCATAAAGAAGGAGAAAAAATAAAATAACACAAAATTACAAACTTATTCACGCCAAATGTTGGTACTTGAGACTAAACCAAATTAAAAACTTGTCAAATGCATTGCAAGAGGCATAAAATGTCCCACCAGTGAAACGCACTACATGGCAAACGTAGCAAGAACTACGGTTTCATGAATCCTGTTGTATGGATGAATGTAGAAATTGTTTGTGGATGTGTGTTTGTGTTGATTCGTTGGCTGGTTGGTTGGTTGACTGACTGGCTGGTTGATTGCTGGTAACTAAACTGTGTTCAAAAGACCTACCAAAGAGTGCTGGGAATTACTGCTAAAGAGTTGCTAGCTAGATACAAAATAAAACTAAACTTAAAATCAGCTAGAACTAAAAAGCAGAAGAAAAATACTTGAAAAACAATTTTGCCAAGACAAGCCACCAATATATCAAGAGAACAGTCAAAGTAAAATTGACATTTATCAGACAGTGGTAGATATTTTTTCAATTTGAAAAAGTTGCAACAGATAAATGAGTTTGAACTTTACAAAAGAATGCTAATTATTAAAAGAAACTAGTAACAAATGAATGAAAATAAAACGCACCAAAGTTTTAGCATTAAATTAATACGTTTTATTTTTGTTGTGTAAAAAAGAAATGTTTTAGTCCTAGTTAATTTCCAGTTGAAATCTAATCCACTAAAATACTTATGAAACTGAGTAAAAAAGTGTTACTTTGTTTAAAAATTTATCAACTACTTAATATTTCCATTTTCTTTGCCACTTTTCCCTTTAAACTTTAATGCTCAATATCATATATACAAATCCTTTTTAACACTTTAATACATAAATCTTGTTACAATTATTATGATCGCTTCATGACAAATCCAAGTACAGTGTGAAAACAACATATGATTATATGCTTTCAATCAAAAATCATGAGCGCCATATAAATAAATATTTTATAACAAAAAACGATAAAAACGTTTTAACACTCCAACCATCTCAATCTCAACACAATCAAGAACAAAGCAAAATGCGAATAAAATAAAATATATTACGAACCAGCGCATATGTATATTGTCATGCCAGTAGCAGTAGCAAACTACAGCTTGATGACTTTTACATGAAGTCTTACAAATAAATTGACACTCTATCAGCAGCCGGAGCTGCTCGAAAAACATATGGGGAATCAAAAATCATGGATTGTTATTGGTGAAGACATTGCAGAAGAAACAAAGCAACACAATACTGTAATAATCATATATTTATACGAATACACTTACTGCAAACAATATAAAACACCTTTTAAGAATTATAACACAAAGAAAAAAACAATCTCAACAAATGAATTCAAATACTTGTAAATCATTCATTCACTTACTTCATATTCACTTTTAACACTTTACTCGCAGCTTCAGTAGAGCCTACATTGGTGTTTATGCTCCCATTCACACTTCCACTTAAACTTTTTTAACATAAAAATCAATTGTCTATGTGCAGGAGACATATTCATTCGTATGGTAGTGAGTGATTAAACAAAGGAACTGGTGAAATTGTCAGAGAAAGTCGAATTTATAATATACTTCAATTACATTTTAATTCAGTTCTAGTTCAGGTTCTAGTTCAAGTTCTAGCTTAGATTCTAGTTCAGTTCTAGTTCAGTTCTAGTTCAGTTCTAGTTCAGTTCTAGTTCAGTTCTAGTTCAGTTCTAGTTCAGTTCTAGTTCAGTTCTAGTTCAGTTCTAGTTCAGTTCTAGTTCAGTTCTAGTTCAGTTCTAGTTCAGTTCTAGTTCAGTTCTAGTTCAGTTCTAGTTCAGTTCTAGTTCAGTTCTAGTTCAGTTCTAGTTCAGTTCTAGTTCAGTTCTAGTTCAGTTCTAGTTCAGTTCTAGTTCAGTTCTAGTTCAGTTCTAGTTCAGTTCTAGTTCAGTTCTAGTTCAGTTCTAGTTCAGTTCTAGTTCAGTTCTAGTTCAGTTCTAGTTCAGTTCTAGTTCAGTTCTAGTTCAGTTCTAGTTCAGTTCTAGTTCAGTTCTAGTTCAGTTCTAGTTCAGTTCTAGTTCAGTTCTAGTTCAGTTCTAGTTCAGTTCTAGTTCAGTTCTAGTTCAGTTCTAGTTCAGTTCTAGTTCAGTTCTAGTTCAGTTCTAGTTCAGTTCTAGTTCAGTTCTAGTTCAGTTCTAGTTCAGTTCTAGTTCAGTTCTAGTTCAGTTCTAGTTCAGTTCTAGTTCAGTTCTAGTTCAGTTCTAGTTCAGTTCTAGTTCAGTTCTAGTTCAGTTCTAGTTCAGTTCTAGTTCAGTTCTAGTTCAGTTCTAGTTCAGTTCTAGTTCAGTTCTAGTTCAGTTCTAGTTCAGTTCTAGTTCAGTTCTAGTTCAGTTCTAGTTCAGTTCTAGTTCAGTTCTAGTTCAGTTCTAGTTCAGTTCTAGTTCAGTTCTAGTTCAGTTCTAGTTCAGTTCTAGTTCAGTTCTAGTTCAGTTCTAGTTCAGTTCTAGTTCAGTTCTAGTTCAGTTCTAGTTCAGTTCTAGTTCAGTTCTAGTTCAGTTCTAGTTCAGTTCTAGTTCAGTTCTAGTTCAGTTCTAGTTCAGTTCTAGTTCAGTTCTAGTTCAGTTCTAGTTCAGTTCTAGTTCAGTTCTAGTTCAGTTCTAGTTCAGTTCTAGTTCAGTTCTAGTTCAGTTCTAGTTCAGTTCTAGTTCTAGTTCAGTTCTAGTTCAGTTCTAGTTCAGTTCTAGTTCAGTTCTAGTTCAGTTCTAGTTCAGTTCTAGTTCAGTTCTAGTTCAGTTCTAGTTCAGTTCTAGTTCAGTTCTAGTTCAGTTCTAGTTCAGTTCTAGTTCAGTTCTAGTTCAGTTCTAGTTCAGTTCTAGTTCAGTTCTAGTTCAGTTCTAGTTCAGTTCTAGTTCTAGTTCAGTTCTAGTTCAGTTCTAGTTCTAGTTCAGTTCTAGTTCTAGTTCAGTTCTAGTTCTAGTTCAGTTCTAGTTCTAGTTCTAGTTCAGTTCTAGTTCTAGTTCAGGTTCTAGTTCAGGTTCTAGTTCAGGTTCTAGTTCAGGTTCTAGTTCAGGTTCTAGTTCAGGTTCTAGTTCAGGTTCTAGTTCAGGTTCTAGTTCAGGTTCTAGTTCAGGTTCTAGTTCAGGTTCTAGTTCAGGTTCTAGTTCAGGTTCTAGTTCAGGTTCTAGTTCAGGTTCTAGTTCAGGTTCTAGTTCAGGTTCTAGTTCAGGTTCAGGTTCAGGTTCTAGTTCAGGTTCTAGTTCAGGTTCTAGTTCAGGTTCTAGTTCAGGTTCTAGTTCAGGTTCTAGTTCAGGTTCTAGTTCAGGTTCTAGTTCAGGTTCTAGTTCAGGTTCTAGTTCAGGTTCTAGTTCAGGTTCTAGTTCAGGTTCTAGTTCAGGTTCTAGTTCAGGTTCTAGTTCTAGTTCAGGTTCTAGTTCAGGTTCTGGTTCAGGTTCTAGTTAAGGTTCTAGTTAATGTTCCAGTTCAGGTTCTAGTTCAGGTTCAGTTCAGATTCAGTTTTAGTCTACATAAGTTACCAACTCAGTGATATGCCGACCAATATGGATAACACTAAAAGATGAAAGCAGAAAACCCCAGAAATCACATCATCAACATTGTACCATACAATAATGTACCATGTCGTATGTTTGTTGTTGATTTTTTTTTTCTTCTTTTAAATGGTACACATTTCTTAAATCCTTTACAAAAGCAGCAAATAACAACAACAACAAAAACATAAGAATACTACAACTACAACAAGTTGTTAAAAAAAGGCAAATATGAACAAGTAAAACAAAAAAAGCCTTAAGACGAGTCGAGTAGAGTTGAGATCTTATTGTTCTTGCTACAACAGCCTAAAGGTATGCTATGTGCTTAAAAAATATTATGTGCAAAAAACACGAAGAGTTTATATAAATTATTCATGTATGAGGCTGTGTGTGTGTGTGTGTATGCATGTGAGAATGTATGTATTTGAGAGAATGGATGAATGGCTGCTCTGCTTGGTTGACTGATTGCTTGATGGCTGGAGTGAGGTTAAGTCGTGGCAACAAAAACAGTAAATGTTAAAAACAACAGCAATAGCAACAAAAACAACAACAACAGCAAGTTCAATGATGAACTTAAACATATGTTGAAAACGACAACATAACAACCATCATCATTATAGCGAGTCAAGTCGTCAGGAACAGGAGAAGCCACAGCAGCAGTAACAGCAACAATTTTACGAGGTTTTAAACAAAAAGGCTTTAAAATCTAAAACAATCACAGTCTTACATTTATTTTCTTATTGTTTTACTTTAAGGAAACTTTTCAGCTTGCCTGCTTTGCTAGTATTTACAGTACATTGAGTTGTGCTGAGTGTGAGTGATATATGAAGTGTATTTTGTAAGGTGTATGCGTGTATTCAAGACATTATCATTATTGAAAAGTCTTTTCATCAGCCAAAGTAAATCTTGGCAAAGAAACGAACAAAAAAAAACAAATCTTTGAAAAACTTTATTTCATATTCTGATTTTACTCCCAACTACTTCTGTTAATAGATAATGTTTAAGTGTAAAAGTTTGTGGGTATTTGATCAAATATGCACTTAACAGATTTTTCATATTTTTTCTTTACTTTATTATTAAATTTTCAAGAAAAATCATTTTTCTTTAGAGTATCTTATCAAAAAGACACTATATATGTATGTATGACCTTAACATTATGTAGATTAAATTAGTTTGCATAATTTTAGGGGGGGCTGGCATATTTGAAAGTTACGTAACATTATTATAAAGAAATTTGTAAGAAAGTGTCATGATATTTATGATAACTAGAAATTATTGGTGGCTTTTAGAGAGCAAGGACAATGAAATATGCTAATATTAGCAAAATAATCAAATTTGCCTAAAAGTAGGCCGCATATTTAGATTACAAATTGTTCTTCATGTAGGCTATAGATGATTTAATAAAACTTAACTTTCGGGTTTACAATTTACAAATTTTAACACATTTTCAGCATTGAAGTTTTAATTACTTAAATGCAATTTTTAATTTTTTTTTTAATTTTTCATTAAATCATGAGATAAATCTCAGCTTATATTCTAAGAAAAATATTTTTACATTAGTACGATTTTAATAAGCTTAAAACTATGCAATACATTTATAACCACTATTAACTCCTTAAGTAGACTACAGTTGTTCTGTTTAATATTTGGAAAATTTATTTCATTCTGTTTATTTAATTGACTTTTTTGGAAGCACTTTATTCTGCTGTAAACTAACTAACTAATTTATTTATGTGTTTTTACATTTTCGTTTTAATAAAATTTAAAACCAAATCATAAAATAAATCTCAGCTTATACTCTAACGAAAGCGATTTTATTTTTCTGCTAAAAAAAAAGATTAATAATATTTTATTTTCAGTGAATTTTATACCATCAGATATTTCATTTTCAAACAACTGTTAGAATTCTAAAACATAAACTAGTTGCTATAGTGTGTGTATGATGAATTTGTGTGGTAGCAACATATAAAATTAGGGGTAATCGCAGTGTAGTTATGTTGTGATTAAAATCTAGTTCTGTTCTAGTTCTGTTCTAGTTCTGTTCTAGTTCTGTTCTAGTTCTGTTCTAGTTCTGTTCTAGTTCTGTTCTAGTTCTGTTCTAGTTCTGTTCTAGTTCTGTTCTAGTTCTGTTCTAGTTCTGTTCTAGTTCTGTTCTAGTTCTGTTCTAGTTCTGTTCTAGTTCTGTTCTAGTTCTGTTCTAGTTCTGTTCTAGTTCTGTTCTAGTTCTGTTCTAGTTCTGTTCTAGTTCTGTTCTAGTTCTGTTCTAGTTCTGTTCTAGTTCTGTTCTAGTTCTGTTCTAGTTCTGTTCTAGTTCTGTTCTAGTTCTGTTCTAGTTCTGTTCTAGTTCTGTTCTAGTTCTGTTCTAGTTCTGTTCTAGTTCTGTTCTAGTTCTGTTCTAGTTCTGTTCTAGTTCTGTTCTAGTTCTGTTCTAGTTCTGTTCTAGTTCTGTTCTAGTTCTGTTCTGTTCTAGTTCTGTTCTGTTCTAGTTCTGTTCTAGTTCTGTTCTAGTTCTGTTCTAGTTCTGTTCTAGTTCTGTTCTAGTTCTGTTCTAGTTCTGTTCTAGTTCTGTTCTAGTTCTGTTCTAGTTCTGTTCTAGTTCTGTTCTAGTTCTGTTCTAGTTCTGTTCTAGTTCTGTTCTAGTTCTGTTCTAGTTCTGTTCTAGTTCTGTTCTAGTTCTGTTCTAGTTCTGTTCTAGTTCTGTTCTAGTTCTGTTCTAGTTCTGTTCTAGTTCTGTTCTAGTTCTGTTCTAGTTCTGTTCTAGTTCTGTTCTAGTTCTGTTCTAGTTCTGTTCTAGTTCTGTTCTAGTTCTGTTCTAGTTCTGTTCTAGTTCTGTTCTAGTTCTGTTCTAGTTCTGTTCTAGTTCTGTTCTAGTTCTGTTCTAGTTCTGTTCTAGTTCTGTTCTAGTTCTGTTCTAGTTCTGTTCTAGTTCTGTTCTAGTTCTGTTCTAGTTCTGTTCTAGTTCTGTTCTAGTTCTGTTCTAGTTCTGTTCTAGTTCTGTTCTAGTTCTGTTCTAGTTCTGTTCTAGTTCTGTTCTAGTTCTGTTCTAGTTCTGTTCTAGTTCTGTTCTAGTTCTGTTCTAGTTCTGTTCTAGTTCTGTTCTAGTTCTGTTCTAGTTCTGTTCTAGTTCTGTTCTAGTTCTGTTCTAGTTCTGTTCTAGTTCTGTTCTAGTTCTGTTCTAGTTCTGTTCTAGTTCTGTTCTAGTTCTGTTCTAGTTCTGTTCTAGTTCTGTTCTAGTTCTGTTCTAGTTCTGTTCTAGTTCTGTTCTAGTTCTGTTCTAGTTCTGTTCTAGTTCTGTTCTAGTTCTGTTCTAGTTCTGTTCTAGTTCTGTTCTAGTTCTGTTCTAGTTCTGTTCTAGTTCTGTTCTAGTTCTGTTCTAGTTCTGTTCTAGTTCTGTTCTAGTTCTGTTCTAGTTCTGTTCTAGTTCTGTTCTAGTTCTGTTCTAGTTCTGTTCTAGTTCTGTTCTAGTTCTGTTCTAGTTCTGTTCTAGTTCTGTTCTAGTTCTGTTCTAGTTCTGTTCTAGTTCTGTTCTAGTTCTGTTCTAGTTCTGTTCTAGTTCTGTTCTAGTTCTGTTCTAGTTCTGTTCTAGTTCTGTTCTAGTTCTGTTCTAGTTCTGTTCTAGTTCTGTTCTAGTTCTGTTCTAGTTCTGTTCTAGTTCTGTTCTAGTTCTGTTCTAGTTCTGTTCTAGTTCTGTTCTAGTTCTGTTCTAGTTCTGTTCTAGTTCTGTTCTAGTTCTGTTCTAGTTCTGTTCTAGTTCTGTTCTAGTTCTGTTCTAGTTCTGTTCTAGTTCTGTTCTAGTTCTGTTCTAGTTCTGTTCTAGTTCTGTTCTAGTTCTGTTCTAGTTCTGTTCTAGTTCTGTTCTAGTTCTGTTCTAGTTCTGTTCTAGTTCTGTTCTAGTTCTGTTCTAGTTCTGTTCTAGTTCTGTTCTAGTTCTGTTCTAGTTCTGTTCTAGTTCTGTTCTAGTTCTGTTCTAGTTCTGTTCTAGTTCTGTTCTAGTTCTGTTCTAGTTCTGTTCTAGTTCTGTTCTAGTTCTGTTCTAGTTCTGTTCTAGTTCTGTTCTAGTTCTGTTCTAGTTCTGTTCTAGTTCTGTTCTAGTTCTGTTCTAGTTCTGTTCTAGTTCTGTTCTAGTTCTGTTCTAGTTCTGTTCTAGTTCTGTTCTAGTTCTGTTCTAGTTCTGTTCTAGTTCTGTTCTAGTTCTGTTCTAGTTCTGTTCTAGTTCTGTTCTAGTTCTGTTCTAGTTCTGTTCTAGTTCTGTTCTAGTTCTGTTCTAGTTCTGTTCTAGTTCTGTTCTAGTTCTGTTCTAGTTCTGTTCTAGTTCTGTTCTAGTTCTGTTCTAGTTCTGTTCTAGTTCTGTTCTAGTTCTGTTCTAGTTCTGTTCTAGTTCTGTTCTAGTTCTGTTCTAGTTCTGTTCTAGTTCTGTTCTAGTTCTGTTCTAGTTCTGTTCTAGTTCTGTTCTAGTTCTGTTCTAGTTCTGTTCTAGTTCTGTTCTAGTTCTGTTCTAGTTCTGTTCTAGTTCTGTTCTAGTTCTGTTCTAGTTCTGTTCTAGTTCTGTTCTAGTTCTGTTCTAGTTCTGTTCTAGTTCTGTTCTAGTTCTGTTCTAGTTCTGTTCTAGTTCTGTTCTAGTTCTGTTCTAGTTCTGTTCTAGTTCTGTTCTAGTTCTGTTCTAGTTCTGTTCTAGTTCTGTTCTAGTTCTGTTCTAGTTCTGTTCTAGTTCTGTTCTAGTTCTGTTCTAGTTCTGTTCTAGTTCTGTTCTAGTTCTGTTCTAGTTCTGTTCTAGTTCTGTTCTAGTTCTGTTCTAGTTCTGTTCTAGTTCTGTTCTAGTTCTGTTCTAGTTCTGTTCTAGTTCTGTTCTAGTTCTGTTCTAGTTCTGTTCTAGTTCTGTTCTAGTTCTGTTCTAGTTCTGTTCTAGTTCTGTTCTAGTTCTGTTCTAGTTCTGTTCTAGTTCTGTTCTAGTTCTGTTCTAGTTCTGTTCTAGTTCTGTTCTAGTTCTGTTCTAGTTCTGTTCTAGTTCTGTTCTAGTTCTGTTCTAGTTCTGTTCTAGTTCTGTTCTAGTTCTGTTCTAGTTCTGTTCTAGTTCTGTTCTAGTTCTGTTCTAGTTCTGTTCTAGTTCTGTTCTAGTTCTGTTCTAGTTCTGTTCTAGTTCTGTTCTAGTTCTGTTCTGTTCTAGTTCTGATCACATGCTGTGATTCCCCCTCATATATTCCTTCTGTTTATTTAGCTTCTAGTAGTATTTTATGAAAGGTACTTTGTCAAAAAGACTGCTAACAAGCTTAGGCTTTTCGTTGGAACAATAAGCATCCAAAAATTGCCACTGATACAGTTTGTTTTATTGTTTGCTTTCCCATACTCGTTGCTACTCCTTGGCTGTTATTATTTTTTCTAAATTATTTTCTAAAGAGATTTATGCATATTTAAGACGAAAATTGCCTGAACAAAAATAATGAATGGTTTCTATGAGAGATAGAGATACATGACTGATAAATAAATCATTAAAATCATTTAATGTAAAATTTGCAAAGAAACAAAAGTAAAATGATAAGAGAAAGTAACGAAGAAATGGAACCACGAGAAATGTTGGTCTTAAGTAAATAATACGAAAATTTATGTGTGTAAACTATGCTTGTGTATTTTGGGTAGACAAAATTTATTTGCAAAGTAAAAAATGTGTGTTTATTTATAAACACTGAAGAAAGTAAGATTTACTTAGAAAGAAACGAGTCAAAATATCCGATTTGATTAAATAAATGCCTACTTTAATGAGGTGTTTGTTTCAGTGAGATAAAATATAAAGACTGTGCTGTAACTATGAAGGTTAATTCATTGTTTTTAAGACATTAATTAAATTTAAAGAAAAATTAAATTATACTATTAGGGATTTAATTAAGTCTAAGGAAGTTAAAGCATACTTTTGTGTTATCTGTATCTGTTAAATCTGAAGTATACTTTTAGGAGTTATTTGTTTTATTAATCATTAATTGTATGTTTGTTGCTTTTAAACTAAAACATTTTCGGTATTACTTGACTTTGTAACATTTTTTTAATATCTTTTATAAATATTACACAATATTCTGAATAAAATTTACTTGTAGTGCTGCATTAATTTATGATATTTATTTACATACACGTATACATAAAATGCACGTATTTGACCCATTTATTTTTCTTTATTGAAAATTTCTCTTTAGACCGGTAAAATTCGCCATTAAACCAAGTTACAATGTTGCTGCTATTTGTTGCCGGCCTTGACCATTTGTTCAAATTTATTCATAAACTGAAATTGTTAGCCACTTTTGTTTTTACTGGCCAAGAATTACACATAAAACTCAGGAGTAACATAGACTTTTAGTTTCTTTTTATTTTGCATATAGTAAATGGCTGTTGGTTGCGTTTTAGCGGAAGAGCCCTTTAGATAAATCACTTGAATTTATTATGATGATGGTATAAATCAATGCAAAACAAAAAAAGAAAAACAATTTGTCTTTAAAAACAATACAATGAGTTTTATTTTAGTCAGAAGAGAAACACAAAGCCTTGCAACAGTTCAACTAAAAACGAATTCAAATTGAATAATGCAGCCTGAAAGTAGGCAAGATTTTTTTTAGAGAATCTTCTTTAATCATTAAATAGTAAAACAATAGAGTATTTGGCCAGAATTTTCAAGCATTTATTAATAAAATTATCTAATAAAACATAAAAAAAAACAAACTTTGATCAATTTAAAAATTTTGCTTGCTTACTTAAGGAGCTTGATAATTATTTTTTGAACATAAATTGTAAAAAGTTCATATTCAGAAAATACAGTAAAAATTTTAAATCAATTTTAAATCAATTTTAAAAAATTATGAAAATTTTTAATTTCGAAATTTAAAAAAGCTTAAAACTTAAGAAATTATATTTTTTCATTTTATTATTCGCTAAGGGTTTCACAACTAATTTAAGAAAAAAATTAATATTTCGTAAAATTTTAATTTTTTTTCAAAAATGTTAATTTAAAATTTCGAAAGCATGATAAAATGGAAGCAACATCATTTACTTTTTTATTTAATTTCGAAATTAAGCTCGAATTTTTCGAAATTATTAAAAATTTAATATTCAGACGCTACATTCAAAATTGTAATTAACATTTTTGATAAAATTTTTATTTCGAAATTCTAAAACTTTCGAAATTTAATTTAATTATATTTTATTGGAAATTAAAAGTTTCCAACTTAAGTTCGAATTTTCGAACATAAACAAAAATTGTATATTCTTAAACCACATTCAAAATGCAACAAAAATCAATTAAAATTTTCAAATTCTGTTAAAAAATTTGAATTTCGAAATTCGAAAACATGGTTAAATTTTATTAAAATTAATTTATTTTTGTTTTATTACAAACTACAAATTTCAACAAATATATTGGCATAATTAACAATTTTTCGAACATAAGTTCGAATTTTCGAACATAAACAAAAATTTTATATTCTTAAACCGCATTCAAAATGCAACAAAAATCAATTAAAATTTTCAACTTCTGTTAAAAAATTTGAATTTCGAAAACATGGTTAAATTTTACTAAAATTTATTTATTTTTGTTTTATTACAAACTACAAATTTCAACAAACATATTGGCATAATTAACAATTTTTCGAACTTAAGTTCGAATTTTCGAACATAAACAAAAATTGTATATTCTTAAACCACATTCAAAATGCAACAAAAATCAATTAAAATTTTCAAATTCTGTTAAAAAATTTGAATTTCGAAATTCGAAAACATGGTTAAATTTTATTAAAATTAATTTATTTTTGTTTTATTACAAACTAAAAATTTCAACAAACATATTGGCATAATTAACAATTCAAAATGCAACAAAAATCAATTAAAATTTTCAAATTCTGTTAAAAAATTTGAATTTCGAAATTCGAAAACATGGTTAAATTTTACTAAAATTTATTTATTTTTGTTTTATTACAAAATACAAATTTCAACAAACATATTGGCATAATTAATAATTTTTCGAACTTAAGTTCGAATTTTCGAACATAGCCAAAAATTGTATATTCTTAAACCACATTCAAAATGCAACAAAAATAAATTAAAATTTTCAAATTCTGTTAAAAAATTTGAATTTCGAAATTCGAAAACATGGTTAAATTTTATTAAAATTAATTTATTTTTGTTTTATTACAAACTACAAATTTCAACAAACATATTGGCATAATTAACAATTTTTCGAACTTAAGTTCGAATTTTCGAACATAAACAAAAATTGTATATTCTTAAACCACATTCACAATGCAACAAAAATCAATTAAAATTTTCAAATTCTGTTAAAAAATTTGAATTTCGAAATTCGAAAACATGGTAAAATTTTACTTAAATTTATTTATTTTTGTTTTATTACAAACTACAAATTTCAACAAACATATTGGCATAATTAACAATTTTTCGAAATTAAGTTCGAATTTTCGAACATAAACAAAAATTGTATATTCTTAAACCACATTCAAAATGCAACAAAAATCAATCAAAATTTTTAAATTCTGTTAAAAAATTTGAATTTCGAAATTCGAAAACATGACAATGGATCGTTAATTTGAATAAATTTGAATTTTTCTAGAAACTACAAATTTTATGATTAAATACAGCAAAAATCAGCGCTTATTTTAAAATTCTGTTTAAAAATTTTAATTTCGAAATTCGAAAACATGGCTAAGGATCGTTAATTTTTATTTTATTTAATTTAAAATTTAAATTTCGCACATAACTGCTCTTTTAACATATTTTCCACAAAATTTCGCAAAACTTCGAGTATAATGGCCAAGATTTCTTTTCGAATGTTGGTTTTTACATTCATTATTTCGAATATCCCTAAAGAAAACTGTCAGTATCTATTAAATCCGGTGAACGAGGATGACAGTTAAAATCGCTTGTGTGCGAAATAATGCGTTTGCCGAATACGAAGCCCAAGTTTTGTTTCAATATGTGTTATATTTGCATTAAAAATTTAGTTTTTAATTAAATTTCACAGTGACGTATGATTAATATTAATTATTATTTATTTTATAAAATTATTGATAACTTGCTTACTTAGAATGAGATTGTATGAAACACACTATAAATAATAGCTGAGAGCTTTGGATTTAACAATTCATATAGATTAGTTGCATGTTTTTGGGTGTATGACATAAAAATGTTGGATTTACAATAGATTCTGCTCCAGCATCTATGAAAGTGGAAAAAATATGAAATGAAATTTTTAATATTTTTTTTCAAAATTTTTAATTTCGAAAACGGATCATTAATTTGAATTAATTTTTATTGTAGAAACTACAACTTTTAGGAAATATTTGGTTGCGTGTAAATTTACGAATTTAAGTTTCTGAAACCACTTTAAACATGTTCTAGAAATTAAAAACAAAATTGAATACTTTTGAAATTTAATTTTTTTTCTATCGTTTGTCATTTCTTAACTCTTAAACCATTTGATATGCTTTCCTTTGCGTAATATATTTTATTAGTTATATATTTAAACATCTTTTTTTTTATTCCCCAAACTAGCTTTGTAAATATTTTTCTTATTTATTTGTAAATTACTTTTTAGCCTTAAAATACCTTTAAGAAATTCTCTGTAGATTACTAGACACCTTGTTAACAGCCAAACGAACAACTAAGATGTCAGACATACTTATAAATATGTATATGGGAAAAAGCTACAGTGGGTGACACAATACATAGCTTACATAAATATACATTTATAGGAAACTTTCTCCAGTCAGAGACCTAACTCAGTTTGCTGAAAACTTAAATACTGAGAATGTATTAGTAAAAAAACTACGAGAAAAAATGATTATTTTGAGTAATTCTTTTGTTTGAGTTTTTTTTCTAGTTTCCAATCTATGTGTATTTATTATCTATGCTAAATAGTACAATATTTCAAATATTCTTGATAGTTTAGCAAGTTTCAGCATATTTTATTGGTAACCTAGGAAATTTGGCTCTGTTTTGTGCCCCACTCTTTAGAAATGCATGTATTACCTATTCCATCATAGCTATTATGTTGTGTAGCACATCTACTTTAATATGTCTTGAGGTATTTGAAGACATGACACTGTTTGTATACAAAACTACACTAAAAGCACATGTAGATAAGTGGGTTTGTGAGTAACTATATGAGGGTGAGTAGAGAGCACGACTAAGTATAGAAAGCGTTTGTGTCTGTTACCATGTCTGCTTGCATTTTCAATTAAGTTTTTAAGCTGTTGCTGCAGTTGTTGTTATAATATGCTTTTACATAAACATTGTCTCTTAAAATGCGGTCACACTGGAACAGAACTAGAACAGAACTAGAACAGAACTAGAACAGAACTAGAACAGAACTAGAACAGAACTAGAACAGAACTAGAACAGAACTAGAACAGAACTAGAACAGAACTAGAACAGAACTAGAACAGAACTAGAACAGAACTAGAACAGAACTAGAACAGAACTAGAACAGAACTAGAACAGAACTAGAACAGAACTAGAACAGAACTAGAACAGAACTATAACAGAACTAGAACAGAACTAGAACAGAACTAGAACAGAACTAGAACAGAACTAGAACAGAACTAGAACAGAACTAGAACAGAACTAGAACAGAACTAGAACAGAACTAGAACAGAACTAGAACAGAACTAGAACAGAACTAGAACAGAACTAGAACAGAACTAGAACAGAACTAGAACAGAACTAGAACAGAACTAGAACAGAACTAGAACAGAACTAGAACAGAACTAGAACAGAACTAGAACAGAACTAGAACAGAACTAGAACAGAACTAGAACAGAACTAGAACAGAACTAGAACAGAACTAGAACAGAACTAGAACAGAACTAGAACAGAACTAGAACAGAACTAGAACAGAACTAGAACAGAACTAGAACAGAACTAGAACAGAACTAGAACAGAACTAGAACAGAACTAGAACAGAACTAGAACAGAACTAGAACAGAACTAGAACAGAACTAGAACAGAACTAGAACAGAACTAGAACAGAACTAGAACAGAACTAGAACAGAACTAGAACAGAACTAGAACAGAACTAGAACAGAACTAGAACAGAACTAGAACAGAACTAGAACAGAACTAGAACAGAACTAGAACAGAACTAGAACAGAACTAGAACAGAACTAGAACAGAACTAGAACAGAACTAGAACAGAACTAGAACAGAACTAGAACAGAACTAGAACAGAACTAGAACAGAACTAGAACAGAACTAGAACAGAACTAGAACAGAACTAGAACAGAACTAGAACAGAACTAGAACAGAACTAGAACAGAACTAGAACAGAACTAGAACAGAACTAGAACAGAACTAGAACAGAACTAGAACAGAACTAGAACAGAACTAGAACAGAACTAGAACAGAACTAGAACAGAACTAGAACAGAACTAGAACAGAACTAGAACAGAACTAGAACAGAACTAGAACAGAACTAGAACAGAACTAGAACAGAACTAGAACAGAACTAGAACAGAACTAGAACAGAACTAGAACAGAACTAGAACAGAACTAGAACAGAACTAGAACAGAACTAGAACAGAACAGAACTAGAACAGAACTAGAACAGAACTAGAACAGAACTAGAACAGAACTAGAACAGAACTAGAACAGAACTAGAACAGAACTAGAGCAGAACTAGAACAGAACTAGAACAGAACTAGAACAGAACTAGAACAGAACTAGAACAGAACTAGAACAGAACTAGAACAGAACTAGAACAGAACTAGAACAGAACTAGAACAGAACTAGAACAGAACTAGAACAGAACTAGAACAGAACTAGAACAGAACTAGAACAGAACTAGAACAGAACTAGAACAGAACTAGAACAGAACTAGAACAGAACTAGAACAGAACTAGAACAGAACTAGAACAGAACTAGAACAGAACTAGAACAGAACTAGAACAGAACTAGAACAGAACTAGAACAGAACTAGAACAGAACTAGAACAGAACTAGAACAGAACTAGAACAGAACTAGAACAGAACTAGAACAGAACTAGAACAGAACTAGAACAGAACTAGAACAGAACTAGAACAGAACTAGAACAGAACTAGAACAGAACTAGAACAGAACTAGAACAGAACTAGAACAGAACTAGAACAGAACTAGAACAGAACTAGAACAGAACTAGAACAGAACTAGAACAGAACTAGAACAGAACTAGAACAGAACTAGAACAGAACTAGAACAGAACTAGAACAGAACTAGAACAGAACTAGAACAGAACTAGAACAGAACTAGAACAGAACTAGAACAGAACTAGAACAGAACTAGAACAGAACTAGAACAGAACTAGAACAGAACTAGAACAGAACTAGAACAGAACTAGAACAGAACTAGAACAGAACTAGAACAGAACTAGAACAGAACTAGAACAGAACTAGAACAGAACTAGAGCAGAACTAGAACAGAACTAGAACAGAACTAGAACAGAACTAGAACAGAACTAGAACAGAACTAGAACAGAACTAGAACAGAACTAGAACAGAACTAGAACTAGAACAGAACTAGAACAGAACTAGAACAGAACTAGAACAGAACTAGAACAGAACTAGAACAGAACTAGAACAGAACTAGAACAGAACTAGAACAGAACTAGAACAGAACTAGAACAGAACTAGAACAGAACTAGAACAGAACTAGAACAGAACTAGAACAGAACTAGAGCAGAACTAGAACAGAACTAGAACAGAACTAGAACTAGAACTAGAACAGAACTAGAACAGAACTAGAACAGAACTAGAACAGAACTAGAACAGAACTAGAACAGAACTAGAACAGAACTAGAACAGAACTAGAACAGAACTAGAACAGAACTAGAACAGAACTAGAACAGAACTAGAACAGAACTAGAACAGAACTAGAACAGAACTAGAACAGAACTGAATATATATATATTAATTCAAAAAGTTCTAGTTTGGAAAGAATTGTATTATGAATTGCGGCTCCCCAAAAAATCATATAAAATCAAATGAACTTTTGCTGAAAATACTTGATCAATGTGAACGTACATCTAGTTTAAACTCCCGGTCTTATTAGCTTTCAGAGCCAGTGTTAACGTTGCTTTTAACAGATTTCATATTTTGACATAATCGTCAGCCCCAACATCGTCACATCAGCATTCTCCTGATACTCCTATTTTAATGCTTGTACATATTTTGTTGTAGTTGTGTTATTACTTTTACCTTTGCCATGTTTGTTACCATCAAACATGGCCAAACAATACATGTCTACATGTGTATAGTATCTACATTCTAATATTAACAAGTTGTCCTATATGTCATAGAGATCTAAAGAGGTTTCGTGATATTATTACAGCACAAACTGACACACTCAAAATTACTCAATGTTAGTGCAGACTGACTATCATGACAATGACATACATAGAAACTTAGATAAATATGTATGAACTTTTTGAAGAGTTCAAAGTTGTTGGTAAAATACATATATGTTAAACATTATTAAAGTTTGTTTTGCCATAAAGTTTATATCGAATTAAAAGATGATTTGTTTTAAGTTATGGGATCTTTTACAAATGCATAGAGGCACATAAATTATTATTTACAAAATGTTAAGTAATATATTTAAGTCATTTTAATAAAGTAATTCAAATTCTAACTCAAAAAACAAAAAAAAAAACTAGAAGTTATAAAAATAAATAGAATAGAAGAGAACTAGAACTAGAACTGAACTAGAACTACAATTGAACTAGAACCTGAACTAGAACCTGAACTAGAACCTGAACTAGAACCTGAACTAGAACCTGAACTAGAACCTGAACTCGAACCTGAACTAGAACCTGAACTAGAACCTGAACTAGAACCTGAACTAGAACCTGAACTAGAACCTGAACTAGAAACTGAACTAGAACTGAACTAGAACTGAATTAGAGCCTAAACTAGAGCTGAACTAGAACCTGAACTAGAACTGCAATAGAACTGAACTAGAACTGAACTAGAACTGAACTAGAACTGAACTAGAACTGAACTAGAACTGAACTAGAACTGAACTAGAACTGAACTAGAACTGAACTAGAACTGAACTAGAACTGAACTAGAACTGAACTAGAACTGAACTAGAACTGAACTAGAACTGAACTAGAACTGAACTAGAACTGAACTAGAACTGAACTAGAACTGAACTAGAACTGAACTAGAACTGAACTAGAACTGAACTAGAACTGAACTAGAACTGAACTAGAACTGAACTAGAACTGAACTAGAACTGAACTAGAACTGAACTAGAACTGAACTAGAACTGAACTAGAACTGAACTAGAACTGAACTAGAACTGAACTAGAACCTGAATAAAAACTTTAGAAAAAGTATTTTTCCTTAATTTAATATTTTGTTCACATATAAAAGGAAATAATAAACATCAATATGAACCAGCTAATTTATTTATGCATTTGTTATAAAATATTAAAATAATTCAATTACTTTTCATTTTCAAATTTAAAATTGAAAAAAAACAAACAGCATTCATTACCACAAAAGTGTTTTATTAACAACTCTTTAAAAAGTGTTTATTTTATATGGCGCAAAAAAGAAAAACAAAACAAAATAATGTTAATAATTTAAAAATAAGTAAAAATAAAATGTTGATATAATTAAAAATTAATTGTTTTACATGACATTTAATTAACAACACAAACATGCCAATTTGTTGTTTTATTTGGCTGGGTTTTTTTTATTTTTTTTTTTTTTGTATCAAGTGTTTATTTGTTTGTAATTGTTATTTTAATATTGTTATTATTTTCATTACGGCTATAATTATTTTTATTAAATATTTAATAAACAACCACAATTACACTTAAAAAATCTCAAACACTTTTACATTATCATGTTTTAAACAAATTTATTTTTTATAGTTTACGGAAATTTCTGCATAAATAGGGGAAATATATATTTAAATTGTAAATAATATTAATAATATTTTTTAAAAATATGAAAATAAACATAAAACAGTTTGATGTAGACTTTTAGACGTTTGTTTATTATACTTTTTGCATTTGCACGCATTCTGCACGCATTCATTTTAATTTATTTTCTTTGCCAAACAACATTTAAATAAATTAATGTCAATCATACGTCTTGGTGGCCATAAAGAAATTTTTCTATGAGTTTTTTTTTAGATATTTTCTTGAAGTTTTTCTATTTCTTTACTGTATGAAATGTAAAAGATAAATAAAATAGAAAAAAGCTAAATAAAGAGTTTTTATGCAGTTTTTTTTATAAGATTTTTTGTTTTTGTATAAGAAAAATATGAAGAGATTTATGAAATACTTAGATGACTTAGACCTTTATAGGCTGTACGTAGAAACTTTTGCCAAATATCAAGATTCTGATTTTAAAAAAGCTGTAACATATTTCTTTGAATATTTTGACAAAAACCAAAATATTCTTCAAACGAAACCTATTTATTATTAACAAATTGTGCGTATTGAAGACTCCTAACGTTTTTTCTTATATGGCTCTTTCAATGGTTTAACTTTTGTCAGAATCATATGCATAATGCTGACCTTAATCCCAGTAACATTACAATATCCTGTGTTTCCTTGTTTCTAAGTAATAATTGTTTGGGTTTGTATGTATGTATATATGGGGATACATGTAAAAGTTTAGCAGCATAAGCTTGTGGTCGATTTATTAAACACGATTTATGTGTTTATTTGTAAACAATATTGTCTTTTTGAGAGCCACAGAGAATTTATAGACAAAATGTGTTGTTGACTAGCCAACAAATTTCACATACACTTGGAAATTATATTGAAATTCTAATACACACACAAATACACAGATTCACCTAAATGTATGCAAAACAATATAACGATCAGAATGAACATGTGAACACAATGTGAAGTAATTTTATTTACATACAAAATTCAACCAAAACAATTCTCAATAAAAGCCAATATTCACATAAAATCATGATGATGACAAACTTATACAGATGCAATTGAAGTCAAATACGAAAATATTATTAGCACAAACACACATACGCAGAGAGATATAGAAAGGACATAGTACCCAGCAGTTCAAGGAGACTGTAACAAACTAGTGATTTTATGCAGGAGCATGTCCTAAGCATTGACCTATTTGGATTACAATAAGACTGTCTGTTAGCTGGTCCAAAGTAATCAGCACATTGGAATTATATCCCGCATTGGGAGATCAACGCTTAAGGTTTCTGGGACATCGTTCCCTAAATAGTCATTTCTGAGCTTTCGAATATGAGGCTAGAGTGCATTAGTGTCTTTATAAGGAATTGTAATTGGCTAACCAGACCAGACACGGGTA
This sequence comes from Calliphora vicina, assembly GCF_958450345.1. Classification (NCBI taxonomy): domain Eukaryota; kingdom Metazoa; phylum Arthropoda; class Insecta; order Diptera; family Calliphoridae; genus Calliphora; species Calliphora vicina. The sequence goes on from NC_088781.1 coordinate 137,202,627, forward strand.
TCTCCATGGGGTGACCTAAAAACCGCAAATTCACTGTTGCGTAATTGATAGTCTCCTCTCCTCTCTTTTCGGGCTTTGTTCCTCTTCATCACATCTTATTCCTCTTCATCACCTTATCTTTTCATTTCTATCTTTCCACTATTTCCAAGACCCACGTGAGCTGCTCTTCTTTCCTGTCTTCACTTTGCGGCTGCCTGGAAACCTAACCTTCTTAGAGTCAGTTACTTTACTAGCTACCTAACTGCATACTTGATCAGCTATATTACTGGTTATTTTAACATGTTCGGGTGCTAATTGACCTCAAATCTTTTTTTTTTCTAAATTATCCCTTTTGACAGCATATGGCTTCCACAAAGCATCTTTCCATGTAAGATTTCACTGTCCTAGTTCTTGGTCTCCATGCGTCTCCATGTAGTTTTTGGTCGACCACGGCTTGTTATCTTTTCATAAAAAATTACGCTGTCCTAGTTCTTGGAGTATCGTGCGTCTCAATGTATTTTTGGGTCCCCCACAGCTTCTTGTGCCTTGAGGATTCCACTCAAGCGTCATCGTTGTTGTATTGTCAGGATTCTTTCTGATACACTATTTGTTGCAGTTGATTTCGCGTCTTCTCATGCATGTTCTTGGAGTATCGTGCGTCTCCTTGTATTTATTGGCTGACCACAACATCTTAATCATTGAGGAGTCCACTCTAGCGCCATTCTTGTTGTATTGTCAGGATTCTTTCTGATACACGATTTGTTGCACTTGTTTTCGCGTCTTCCCATGTAAGATTGCACTGTCCTAGTACTTGGAGTATCGTGCGCCTCCAAGTATTTTTTGCCCGACCCCGGCTTCTTGAGCCGTGAGGAGTGCATTATATTAATATCCATATGGCTTCCAGAAAGCATCTCCATCTTACAAGATTTGTTGCAGTTATTTTCGCGTCCTCCCATCAGTATCTTCTTGGAATATCGTGCGTCTCCCTGAATTTTTTGGCCAACCACTGCTTCTTGAGTCTTGAGGAGTCCACTTTATCGCTATCCATATGGCTTCCAGAAAGCATCTCCATTTTACACGATTTGTTGCAGTTACTTTCGCGTCTTCCCCTCTAAGATTACTCTGTCCTAGTGCTTGGATTATCGTGCGTCTCCATATATTTTTTGGCCGACAACGGCTTCCTGAGCATTAAGGAGTCCACTCGATCACTATCCTTGTTATACTGTCAGGATTCTTTGTGATAGTATGGCCGATCCACCTCGATTTCCTACCTTTCATTCGTGTTACTATGGGTTCGTGGTTGGTAAGGTTCCAGAGATCCACGTTGGTGATATTGTTACGTCAGCATATTCCGAATATGATTCTAAGGCACTTGTTGGTGAGTACCTGTAGCTTTGTTTTGATGGTGTAGATTTAACACATGCGTTGAATATTCCAAGCTTGCTTTGTCTGGATATTTGTAAGCTTCTCCATAGTGATTGTAGTCTTTATGTTAACACCGTACTATCTGGATAGCAGAAGCATTCAACTGGTTGCCCTTGTATCATGATGTTATCGGTGCTAACATTGTTAATTCTCATAGCTTTGGTTTTCTTGATATTTATTTCAAGTCCAACAATGCGTGATTATCTTTCCAATTCTTCTACTTTTTCTTGCATGTTGGAGATCTTGTTCGAGAGTAGAGAGACTCCATGTGATTCCTCTTCTCTCTAAAGAGACTTTATTCATGATGTCATCCAGCTCTTTAGTGAATAGAAGCGGTGATAGGGACCATCTTTGTTTTACTCCAGCATTTGTGTGAAATGGTTGACTTATATTCCCGTTGCGCAGAACTGAGAGTTCTGCATACTCTGGGGTACTTCTTCTAAATGCTTTCCATACGGCAGTCCTTCTGATGGTATCGTAGGCTTTCTTGAAATATACGAAAAGTAGTTACAGGGAGTATACCATTCTAGGCACTGTTCTTTTATAATGCGTAGGGTATTGAACTGGTCTATGCAGTTCCTGTTTGGCTGGTTCGTCTCGTAGCTTGTTATCCATTTTACTGTAAAGCCTTTCCTGTATTATGAGTGCTAGTATCTTGTAGATAATATTAAGCAAAGTAATTCCTCTGCAGTTATTGTAATCTTGTAAGTCGCCACTTTTCGATAACTTGACGATTATATCATTCTTTCAAGTTGGAGATAGCCTTTCCTCCTCCCAGACTAAAGTGATGTGCGGTCGTAGAAGTTCAGCTGTGGTTTCGATGTCAACCCGAATAATTTCAGCTGGTATACCAACTTCGCCTGCTGCCCTGTTATTTCTTAATTTCCCGATGGCTTTGTTTATTTCACTTATACGTGCGGGCTGCTTAATATTCTTAGGATATTTTCTGCAGGTCTGTTTTTTTCAATTACGTTGTCCTCAGTAGTTCCATCTGTGCACCACTGCATTCATCGACTGCTTGGCATCTGTTACACTTTCGATTGGTATGACAGATTATCGTCTGATGTAGTTTTTTCATATTGTTCGGGCTAGCCGCTTCTTCTTCATGCAAGACGTTCTAGGAAATTTCTTTTGTCTGTTCTTGCAGCTCTCTTTACTAGTATTGCCAGCTGGAGATTTATTCTTTGAGAAACCCAAGTAATATCCAAGTTTTTCTTTGTGTTTGCGCTATACCCAATGTTTCTTCAGCAACTCGGTTAAATGTTGCTGTGATATATTCACATGAGTGATGTTGGTTTATTGGTAGCTGCACACGAATTTCCACCGCTAACGTGTTCCTAGTGTCGTCATTCTGTCCTCAAATATTCAGCTAAAAACAGATGACTTGTAAACAAAACTTCCACCAATAACTCTACATTAGATTACTTCTGGTGGTTAAAATAACTACATTTAAAAGTGCAGTACAAAATAAATGTTTAAAGTAACTACACTCTAGATTACTTAGAGACACTTAAGAGACAATTGACTTCAAGCTAGATTACCTGGAATGTATAAAGTAACCAATTGACTTTTCTCTGCACTACAAAGAGCACATACATGTCAAATTGGAGTCAACCAAGTGAACAGACATTATTGACAATTACAGTTCAAGGGATACATTGACTAACTGCAGGGCTACTATTTGCAAATGTACTAGTATATGTATGTACGTTAATGTAATGTTTAATCTAAGAAGGCTATCTGAGAAATTATATTAAAGGCTAATGCTATGTCCAGGCATGCATTCTTAATTGTCTCAATTTAATATTAATTGCGCAATTAAATTTAGTATTCACACATAGGTACTCAATTTAGTTTACTCAATTAGCATTTGGCCAGAAGTCAAGCAAACTGTCTTTACTGGACTCACTTTACGCCAGTCTCTTCCTCTTCAATTTGAGAAAGATATAATTGACTTTATTTAACTATTTATTAAGTATTAAACCCTCTGAGACTCTTCACTCGGAACCGCACTATCCGCAAACTGTGAAAGCGCCCTATAGCATACAGCTATGTTGTGGTGCCGACACACAGTGGCGCCATTTGAGTTTTTTCGTTGCAAAACTCATAACTTTTGAACTAAATGATATAATCAAAAAATTTAAAAGGCATATGATAGATAATTGATCACTTTATGAAATGAGTGTTTGGAAATGGTTCTACGCCTTTCAGGTGCCTACTTATGGGTTAGCAAAGTTGAAATTTGTGGAAAAATCAATTTTATGTGAAGTAAAATAAAATATTTTTTAAAACCGGACAAATACAAAGCAAACAGTACAGTTTTTGTTTATTCTTTTCTTAATAAATGGATCTATTAATAGAATCAAAAATAATGACGATGAGTTACATAGTTTTCGATATATTGTATCTAAAAGCGGACCAAATTACCTAAAAATTGTCTGTTTTTTTTGAAAACTGAAAATCAGTCAACTTTGAAGGGCTATATCTTCTGAATCAAAAATCTGATTATAATAAGGGTAGCATTTTTGAAATCGTTGGACAATTTACTGTAAAACAGGTTTATTCAATATTTTTTAGGGGCACATGTTCTACGGGCGCCACTGTGCGACGGCGGAAATGCATCACATACATACATTCGACCAAAAATTTAATACAACTCCCATGTATGTGCAAATGCCTCAAAGTCTCTTGTAGACCTAATAGATCAAGTAAAGGAGAGATAGAAAAATAATGTTTATCGGGGGTTTAAACTCTATTGATCCATTGGAGCATGGCTTCAATCTCTTTTGTATCTCTCGACACTACAATAAAATGTGTTCCATTTGTTCCAACACTTTCTTCCACAAGAGAGCATACACTTGCGGTCGGTTACAGGAAATCTTTGATCGTTACTTCTTATATCCCTATATAGAATAAACTTCCTGCTTGAAAAAAATTCCCTTGCAGCCCTCGTTTTGCCTATGTACGTCTATATACAAGACAATTTTTAAATGAATGGCTTGTCGTCTATATTCTTTTGTTTGTGAAACTGAGTGTGCATGTATGTGTATGTATCTGTGTGTCAGTTTTTATCTCAGTATTGTTAGACTTGTTGGTATGCAATCATGCTGGAACGAATGAATGAATGATTGTTGGAATAAATGAACGAATGAGTGAATAAATGTATTGCAATTCAATAATATTAGTGATTTGTTTTTTACTGTTTTATCTATTTTTTTATATAATATTGTACAAGTAAAGAAATTCTAGCTACAATCTATAGAATTTTTTTCTCCAATGTGTTTTTTTTGTGATTCTTTTTTTCTATTTTGTTTTAGTTTTGCTTACAGCGCATAAATTCAATTTATATCTAGATTGTAATACAGCTACTCTCTGCTACAGTGATTGTCGTTTGTTTTGAAGTACAATTTTGAAGTTGCGCCCTAAAATATGCAACATTGTTGTACAATATTTCTTCATGTACTTTATAGAGTAAGAGTAAGTAAGTATTTTATACTAAAAGAGTATGTGTGTGTCTGTCTTGCCTGTATTTTTTTTATTTATTTCATCTTTACTTGTTTTCTTTAGTTTTTACCGATTTTTGATGTGATTTCTTTTTGCAGTTGTTTTGTATATAGAATTTTTGAATCTGTGTCGATTTGTTGCTGGTTTTTTTGGCATTAGTTGAAAGATATGTTAACATTTCATTGCACATTTTTATATTTTATATTGATACAAAAAAAGTTAGAAAAATTCTATATAAATATATTAAAAGTAAAGCAGAAAAATAATGTTTTAAACAATTTTATATTTTCTTTATATTAAAAATCTATATTTAAGACTTTATTTAAACAATTTTGTAATTACCTTAAACTTTTCCAACGAATCTGTTAAAAATATGTACATTTTCTTTAATTGTGCTTTAACAAAAAAACCTTACTTTGTTTACAAATGAAAACTTGTGCCCCCAAAATCCAATAGCAGTTGACAAATCTGTATTTAACATGCCATTTAATTAAAAATTAAACAATCACTTGTTACGTTACACAAAATTTTACCATTGACCATTTTCATTTCAGTGTTTTTGTAGCTTTAGGTTATTTTCGGTTTTTGGGTTTGTGATTATTTGTTTATATTCATTATGAAACATTTTCAGTTATTTTGGAGATTATTTTTGTGGTTCTGTCATGATGTCCCCTCAAACATAACAAAAAAAAAAAGAAAAGAAAAAACAATAATGGAAATCGTTAAAATAGAAATGATGCAAATAACGTTATAAAACGACAAAGGAAAAAGCCTACATGAGAAAAAGTCATGACAAAAATTGTATTCCATAACAGAGAAATATTTACAATTGTCTATAAATATAAACCATTAATGAACAGGAACAGAACTGAACTGAACTAGAACTGAACTAGAACTGAACTAGAACTGAACTAGAACTGAACTAGAACTGAACTAGAACTGAACTAGAACTGAACTAGAACTGAACTAGAACTGAACTAGAACTGAACTAGAACTGAACTAGAACTGAACTAGAACTGAACTAGAACTGAACTAGAACTGAACTAGAACTGAACTAGAACTGAACTAGAACTGAACTAGAACTGAACTAGAACTGAACTAGAACTGAACTAGAACTGAACTAGAACTGAACTAGAACTGAACTAGAACTGAACTAGAACTGAACTAGAACTGAACTAGAACTGAACTAGAACTGAACTAGAACTGAACTAGAACTGAACTAGAACTGAACTAGAACTGAACTAGAACTGAACTAGAACTGAACTAGAACTGAACTAGAACTGAACTAGAACTGAACTAGAACTGAACTAGAACTGAACTAGAACTGAACTAGAACTGAACTAGAACTGAACTAGAACTGAACTAGAACTGAACTAGAACTGAACTAGAACTGAACTAGAACTGAACTAGAACTGAACTAGAACTGAACTAGAACTGAACTAGAACTGAACTAGAACTGAACTAGAACTGAACTAGAACTGAACTAGAACTGAACTAGAACTGAACTAGAACTGAACTAGAACTGAACTAGAACTGAACTAGAACTGAACTAGAACTGAACTAGAACTGAACTAGAACTGAACTAGAACTGAACTAGAACTGAACTAGAACTGAACTAGAACTGAACTAGAACTGAACTAGAACTGAACTAGAACTGAACTAGAACTGAACTAGAACTGAACTAGAACTGAACTAGAACTGAACTAGAACTGAACTAGAACTGAACTAGAACTGAACTAGAACTGAACTAGAACTGAACTAGAACTGAACTAGAACTGAACTAGAACTGAACTAGAACTGAACTAGAACTGAACTAGAACTGAACTAGAACTGAACTAGAACTGAACTAGAACTGAACTAGAACTGAACTAGAACTGAACTAGAACTGAACTAGAACTGAACTAGAACTGAACTAGAACTGAACTAGAACTGAACTAGAACTGAACTAGAACTGAACTAGAACTGAACTAGAACTGAACTAGAACTGAACTAGAACTGAACTAGAACTGAACTAGAACTGAACTAGAACTGAACTAGAACTGAACTAGAACTGAACTAGAACTGAACTAGAACTGAACTAGAACAGAACTAGAACAGAACTAGAACAGAACTAGAACAGAACTAGAACAGAACTAGAACAGAACTAGAACAGAACTAGAACAGAACTAGAACAGAACTAGAACAGAACTAGAACAGAACTAGAACAGAACTAGAACAGAACTAGAACAGAACTAGAACAGAACTAGAACAGAACTAGAACAGAACTAGAACAGAACTAGAACAGAACTAGAACAGAACTAGAACAGAACTAGAACAGAACTAGAACAGAACTAGAACAGAACTAGAACAGAACTAGAACAGAACTAGAACAGAACTAGAACAGAACTAGAACAGAACTAGAACAGAACTAGAACAGAACTAGAACAGAACTAGAACAGAACTAGAACAGAACTAGAACAGAACTAGAACAGAACTAGAACAGAACTAGAACAGAACTAGAACAGAACTAGAACAGAACTAGAACAGAACTAGAACAGAACTAGAACAGAACTAGAACAGAACTAGAACAGAACTAGAACAGAACTAGAACAGAACTAGAACAGAACTAGAACAGAACTAGAACAGAACTAGAACAGAACTAGAACAGAACTAGAACAGAACTAGAACAGAACTAGAACAGAACTAGAACAGAACTAGAACAGAACTAGAACAGAACTAGAACAGAACTAGAACAGAACTAGAACAGAACTAGAACAGAACTAGAACAGAACTAGAACAGAACTAGAACAGAACTAGAACAGAACTAGAACAGAACTAGAACAGAACTAGAACAGAACTAGAACAGAACTAGAACAGAACTAGAACAGAACTAGAACAGAACTAGAACAGAACTAGAACAGAACTAGAACAGAACTAGAACAGAACTAGAACAGAACTAGAACAGAACTAGAACAGAACTAGAACAGAACTAGAACAGAACTAGAACAGAACTAGAACAGAACTAGAACAGAACTAGAACAGAACTAGAACAGAACTAGAACAGAACTAGAACAGAACTAGAACAGAACTAGAACAGAACTAGAACAGAACTAGAACAGAACTAGAACAGAACTAGAACAGAACTAGAACAGAACTAGAACAGAACTAGAACAGAACTAGAACAGAACTAGAACAGAACTAGAACAGAACTAGAACAGAACTAGAACAGAACTAGAACAGAACTAGAACAGAACTAGAACAGAACTAGAACAGAACTAGAACAGAACTAGAACAGAACTAGAACAGAACTAGAACAGAACTAGAACAGAACTAGAACAGAACTAGAACAGAACTAGAACAGAACTAGAACAGAACTAGAACAGAACTAGAACAGAACTAGAACAGAACTAGAACCTGAACTAGAACCTGAACTAGAACCTGAACTAGAACCTGAACTAGAACCTGAACTAGAACCTGAACTAGAACCTGAACTAGAACCTGAACTAGAACCTGAACTAGAACCTGAACTAGAACCTGAACTAGAACCTGAACTAGAACCTGAACTAGAACCTGAACCTGAACTAGAACCTGAACTAGAACCTGAACTAGAACCTGAACTAGAACCTGAACTAGAACCTGAACTAGAACCTGAACTAGAACCTGAACTAGAACCTGAACTAGAACCTCAGCTGGAACTGGAACTATAACCACAACTGGAATTGTCACTAGTTCTAAACTTAGACATTGTACGTTAATGCCTTATGTAGAGTTTCAAAACATCATCTCAACAATTAATTTAACTGTCAACTATGCACGATTTCGCAGACACTTGCTTTGCAACAATTCTTTTATGTTTTCCTGTGACATTTTCTCATTCACTTACATTCTTTAACCCCCCAGAAGTTGTGGCCAACAAAATAATTTTCATTCAAAATGACTAATTAACATATGTAGTTTTAACCATAAAGAGAAATTACTGGTCTTAGTTAAGAGTATTAAAGGTAACATTTAAACTTATTTATCTTGAAAAGCGTTGAAGCATTTGTGGCATAAACAAGTTCATTAAGTCTTATTAGCTAGATTGGGGCAATTTCTATTTATGGCTGCTAATGTTAGTGCAGGCTGTTAGTAAACGTGCTGAGAACTAAGAAAAATAATAATATTATATAGAATGGAGATTGATACATGTCTGCTAGATATTTGATTACATTATGTGACAGTTAATGTGTCACACAATGTGTTTGGCAAACTACGTAGGAATTGAGAAATATTTTATTAAGTAAGATATTCATTGAATAATTTTATTATGTCTATATATTTAAATGGAAAATACTTTGAGTTGATTATTACAGTGTATAGATGTATAAAAATATACATATTTTTCTAATAATTTTTTTTTCCAAAGAAAATCAGTTTATTGATTATTTATCCAAAATTGTGATTATTATTTAATAGTGTTTACTGTTGAGCTTGTTGTTGTTGATGTTTTTTCTAATATTTTGTAAGAGCGCCTCATTGTATGCTACAAATTGCATTAACTTGAAATGTTAATAAATTGGCAACAAAGTTACAACTTTGACATTTTCTAGTTTTTGCACTTCTATGCATATTTATTGGGGAAAAACAACATTGAATGCAAACAAAGTCATAAATATTCATAATTCAATAAAATCTACTTATTTATACACATATACACAAACTCATACATTTAACTATTCATTCATTTCTCTCTCTCTCAGTCAGTCAGTTAGTCATTTATTCACTAACACTAGCAAATCAACAATTTAACCTTCTCAACAAAACTAACGGAAAAACTAAATAAATAAACGAGGAGTACGACAACAACAACAACAGCAGCTAAAATATAAACAACCGACAGCAGACAAGTTATACGAGATAATTTGAGTGAATGCACACACAAACTCATAGAAATTCAATGTTTTTTTTTTAATATCCTGCCAGAGAATACTATTGATGTACTGTCATATTCCTTTCATTGATTGAGTTGGTGTGTATGTTTGTATGTATGTGTAACGATAGTTATGTGTGTGTAAAGGAAGTAAAAACTATTTAGCGTAATGAATGTGATTCATACGTTAAATTATGCAAAATCAACAGAAAAATACCAAACAAAACCAAAAAAAATGATAGAAATGGGAAAAATAAATAAATTACTAAATTGCTAAAGAGCATGTACAATGTATGTAAGTAAGATAGAGTGAGGTTTTAGTGCCAGACTCTTGGCAAATTTATTGTTAAGGATTTTACAATATTTTTGCATACATTGTTGCACTTAAATTAGTTTTAGAAATTTTCTATAAGATTTTATTGCCATACAATTATTTAACATTTTCCATTTATAATTCAAATTAATATTAATCATATGTTTATGGTTTTTAAGTTAAACCTTTTATAAAACCTGCCTTAATTACAACATTTAAGAAAATATTTTAAGAATTTTTACACAGATTTTACAAAAATATTTTAGAAAATAAAAATATTTTTCTAATAAAAATCGTTAACAGTTTATTTTATTTAAATTTTTTATTTAAATTTCCGTATTTGAAATTGTTAACAAATAATTCCTTGGAAACCTTCAACTGTTGTTTATCCAAATAAGTTGAAGTTTTCAAAATATCTCTAATAGCTACACAATTATTTAACATTTTCCTACTAAATCCATGAACGTATGATTAATATTTAATAGAATATTAATCATACGTCAATATTACTTAATTTGAGAATATAATAAAACGAATACTAATTAATATCATTTAAATTTTCTAAATAACTCAATTAGCTTGAAAACTATTAAGAATTTTCCAACTAAAGCTGGTAATTAATATTAATCATACGTTCAGGGTTGTTAATTTGAAAATGTAATTAAACCGCCTTTAAATACTAAATTTAAGATAAAATTTTCCTAATTTTTAAAATATTGCTTTTGAGTTTTAATATCGATATTTCTTGTTAATAAAAACTTTAAATTTGAATTGTTAAAAATTTTGAAAATTATTTTTTTTTTAATTAAAAATTTTTCTTAAATTTCTTTATTTGAAATTATTTAGAAGTAGTTACTTAGAAGCTTTGTAGTATTGTTAATAAAAAATGGTTAAAATCTTTTACATATCTCAAATAGTTTCAAAATTATTAAAATATTAACAATTATACCTGCAATTAATATTAATCATACGTTCGTTGTACTTAATTTAAAAATTGGAAAAAGTCTGCTTTATTTATAAAATTGAAGCAAATATTTTTATATCATTTATAAATATGGGCTTTAAGTTTTATTATGTTTAAAAAAAAATCATTAAAATGCTTAAAAAATTTAATTTTTTTTTTAGAAGTTAAAAAATATTTTATATAATTTTCATTAATTGTGTTAAATTTCAATTTCTTTAAAATAATTCTTCATAATTATTTAACTGTGCTTAATTGAAGTTAATTTAAATTTTCTAAATAACTGAATTAGCTTGGAAACTATTAAACATTTTATAATTAAACCTGTAATTAATATTAATCATACGTTCAGGGTGGTTAATTTAAAAATGTAATTAAACCGCCGATTTTTATTAACAATATTTCTTGTTAATAAAAAACTTTAAATTTGAATTGTTTAAAATTTTGAAAATTATTTTTTTTTAATTAAAAATTTTTCTTAAATTTCTGTATTTGAAATTACTTAAAAATAGTTAAGCCTTGTAGTATTGTTAATAAAAAATAGTTAAAATCATTAAAATATCTCAAATAGTTTATAAATTATTTAAATATTAACAATTATACCTGTAATTAATATTAATCATACGTTCGTGGTAATTAATTTAAAAATTGGATAAAGTCTGCTTTAATTATAAAATTAAACTAAACATTTTTATATCATATATAAATAAGGATTTTAAGTTTTATTATGTTTAAAAAAATTCATTAAATTACTTAAAAAATTTTAATTTTTTTTAGAAATTAAAAAAATATTTTATATAATTTTCATTAATTGTTTTGAATTTCAATTTCTTTAAAATAATTCTTGAGAATTATTTAACTGTGCTCAATTGAAGTTAATTTAAATTTTCTAAATAACTTAATTAGCTTGAAAACTATTAAGCATTTTCCAACTAAAGCTGGTAATTAATATTAATCATACGTTCAGGGTTGTAAATTTGAAAATGTAATTAAACCGCCTTTAAATTCTAAATTTAAGATGAAATTTTAATAATTTTTAAAATATTGCTTACGATTTTTATTAACAATATTTCTTGTTAATAAAAACTTTAAATTTGAATTGTTTAAAATTTTGAAAATTATTTTTTTTTTATTAAAAATTTTTCTTAAACTTCTTTATTTTAAATTATTTACAAATAGTTACTTAGAAAGAAGCCTTGTACTATTGTTAATAAAAAATAGTTAAAATCTTTAACATATCTCAAATAGTTTCAAAATTATTAAAATATTAACAATTATACATATAATTAATATTAATCATACGTTAGTGGTACTTAATTTAAAAATTGGATAAAGTCTGCTTTAATTATAAAATTAAACTAAATATTTTTATATCATATACAAATAAGGGCTTTAAGTTTTATTATGTTTAAAAAAATCCATTAAAAAGCTTAAAAAATTTAATTTTTTTTAGAAGTTAAAAGAAATATTTTATATAATTTTCATTAATTGAGTTAAATTTCAATTTCTTTAAAATAATTCTTGAGAATTATTTAACTATGCTCAATTGAAGTTAATTTAAATTTTCTAAATAACTCAATTAGCTTGAAAACTATTAAACATTTTATAAATAAACCTGGAATTAATATTAATCATACGTTCAGGGTGGTTAATTTTAAAATGTAATTAAACCGGCTTTAAATACTAAATTTAAGATAAAATTTTCCTAATTTTTAAAATCTTTCTTTCTTTATCAATATTTCTTGTTAATAAAAACTTTAAATTTGAATTGTTAAAAATTTTGAAAATTAATTTTTTAATTAAAAATTTTTCTTAAATTTCTGTATTTGAAATTATTTAAAAATAGTTACTTAAAATCTTTGTAGTATTGTCAATAAAAATTAATAAAAATCTTTAAAATATCTCAAATAGTTTCAAACGTATTAAAATATTAGCAGTTATACCTATAATTAATATTAATCATACGTTCATGGTACTTAATTTACAAATTTGAAAATTTCGGCTTTAATTATAAAATTAAATTAAATATTTTTGTATCATTTATAAATAATGGCTTTAAGTTTTATTATGTTTAAAAAACATTCATTAAAATGCTTAAATAAATTTTAATTTTTTATTAATAAAAAAAATATTTTAAAAATATTTTTTCTTTAAAAAAATTACTTACTTAAAAATAAAGTGGTACTTTATTTAAACATTTTATAAATTCTGCTTTATTTATAAAATTGAATCAAATATTTTTATATCATTTATAAATAAGGGCTAAGTTTTATTGTGTTTAAAAAATATTTATTAAAAACTTAAATAAATTTTAATTTTTTATAAATAAAAAAAAAATATTTTAATAAAATGTTAAATTTCTTTAAAAAAAATTACTTAGAATTCTTTAGCTGTGATTAATTGAATTTTATTTAAATTTTATGAATAACTCAATTAGCTTTAAAACTATTAGCAATTTTCTAATTAATATTAATCATACGTTAATTTGAAAATGTAATAAAACCGTCATTAAGTACTAAATTTAAGACAAATTTTTAATAATTTTTTTTAACAATCGAAAGCAATCGATTTTTATTAAGTTATCACAAAGGATTTTTCTATAACAATGTGCCTTTAAATAAATAAATTGTGATAGGTTTTATTAAATTTTCAAATTAACATCCCTGAACGTATGATTAATATTAATTACCAGCTTTAGTTGGAAAATGTTTAATAATTTTCAAGCTACTTGTGTTATGCAGAACATTAAAAAGAATTCTAGGGAATTATTTTAAACAAATTGAAATTTAATACAATTAATGAAAATTCTATAAAATATTTTATTTTAATTTCTAAAAAATTTTAATTTTTTTAAGCATTTTAATGAATATTTTTTAAACATAATAATAAGCAAAGCCCTTATTTAAAAATTATATAAAAATATTTGATTCAATTTTATAAATAAAGCAGAATATATTAATTTTTTAAATTAAAAACTACAAACGTATGATTAATATTAATTATAGGTATAATTGTTAATATTTTAATAATTTCGAAACTATTTTAGATATTCTGAAAATTTTAACAGAATTTTATTGACAATACTTGAAGGTCTCCATGTTATTATTTTTAAGTAATTTTAAATACAGAAATTTAAGAAAAAAATTTAATTAAAAAAATTAATTTCAAAAATTGTATCAATTTACATTTAAATATTTTATATTATATTTTAAAAATCAGGGAAATTTTATCTTAAATTTAGAATTTAAAGCCGGTTTAATTACATTTTAAAATTAACCACCCTGAACGTATGATTAATATTAATTACAGGTATAATTGTTAATATTTTAATAATTTTGAAACTATTTTAGATATTCTGAAAATTTTAACAGAATTTTATTGACAATACTTGAAAGTTTCCAGGTTATTATTTTTAAGTAATTTCAAGTACAGTAATTTAAGAAAAAAATTGAATTAAAAAAACTAATTTTCCTAAATTTTTGATAACATCAAAATCAGTAGAGTTATTAGGTAATATAGTGCTAATTGAATAGACTATGAATACGGTTCTCAACTAAAATATGACACATAGTAAAGTCAATACATTTTTTAACAGATTTTGCTGATTTTTTAATACAAATTGTCCACAAAATGGTTTGTTTTAGTTATAAAAAGTAAATTTTTTATCAAAAAATTTTTTTTTTTCTTTTTTTCCTTTTTAGGACACAATTTAATCTGGTCTTTATATTATTTATATTTATATGGCGTAGAGTTTAGTAGTAAGAGATTAAAATGAATTTTAACTTGTCTAGAAAGTTGTAAACTTGTGTTCTTTTTCTTTTTTTGTCCCTAATATTCTAACTTATTATTAACTTAAAATTAAAGATAAAGTTAAACAATTTGTATGGTCATTATAAAGGTGGAAAAGTTTGCTGAGTTTTTGATAAAGTTGCTAAACGATGATTACTTATAATTTCAACTAAGAAATGAAGTTGTAAGTTATTAAATGAAATAAATTTTGGGAGACTAAAAAACCTAAAATAAATTGCTATAAAAGAAAATAAGTTTTTTTGTTGATATTTTTTTTGTATGTATAAGTTTCATTTAATTTGTTTATTTTTATTTTTTTTTCTCAAAAACCGGAAATTGTGATTTTTTTTTTTTGGGAAAATAAATATTTTATTTCTAGTTTTGGTTTTATTTTAAGCTTTTAGTTGCATTTACTTGAATTGTTAAAATAATATTTATGGCAAAATGTTTAGTCTCCAGTATTTACACACATTTATGGCATATTTTCAAAATCCATTAAATGCTTTTAAAACTAAATTTGAAATATTTATAAAATATACTAAAATACACACTCAAGTTTACACTCAAGCACACACTTTCAAGCAGACATTTAAATATTGCTCCTATGTATTGCATATGTACTCCTAAACAAACTCAATAATTTCGGTTTTATTTATTTAGTTAGTGTAAATTGATGATAAAATACCCCAGATAGGAAAAAAAATGCATTTATGAACTATTAGCAGAGATTTTAAAAAAGTATTTACTGATATATTACACAATATGATACACTATTAAAATGCAATAGAAGGAAATTGCAGAGTGAAAACGAATATTGGGGACAGTAACCAATTGGTGCAACGATAGACTGGAAATATAACCATATACGGACACCAGTACGTGAAAAAAGACCAAACTAAAGGCCAGTGTCTCCCAGTTTTGACCAAAGTCATGGGGAATCGATTTAATTTTTGCAAAAAAGTGATCATTTTCTCTGGCTCATATCTTGCAAACACTTTGGAATTTTGATTTACTCTCTGAGGCAAAGTTGTAGCGCTAGTCATAAAGAACAAAAACTGTGAACATATAAAATCAAAAAAACTTCGTCTTTAAGATCAAAATCGCAAAAAACTTTAAAGAATTCGAAATAAATTGAAAAATATTTTTTTTTAAAACCTGCCTAAAAGTATGCTTTAGTTTATAATAATAACACTAATTTCATTAGTTTTTTCTTACTAACCTATATTAACCTACCTAAACAGTATTAATAATCATTCCTACGAAGTTCACATGTTCTAGAAAGTTGTTTATTGTGATCTTAGGTACATTTTTGTAGTTAATTGTTTTCTTGAATTTTGAACGGTTTGCTACCTATGGACCTGAACAGGGAAAAAAAGGTAAAAAAAATCGAATTTTTTAAAGTTTTTTTGCTATTTTGATCTTTTTTTGATTTTATATGTTCACAATTTTTATTCTTTATGACAAGGGCTACAACTTTGCCCCAGAGAGTAAATAAAAATTCCGAATATTAGCCTGAGAAAATTATCTCTGCTCTGACATGATGCTGTATGGAAAATATGTAGGTTTTGTGATATCTATTAAAAAAACTGCTTATTGGTCTTGCTGACATTTCTTCAAGTGTATGAAAAATTTTGAAATGTCATTGTCAGATATCGTTTTACTTTGTTAATATACCTCTACATTTGATGTAGTGCCTCCTTTCAACTCTTATATACTGGCACTTTATTTATATTTTTATTATTTATTTGTTTTATCTATTTTTGTTTTGTTGTTTTTGTGTAACTTATACATATTCCTAATAGTTTACCCAAAAAAGTACATGCTATTATATATTGTAATTTCATAAATAAATAAAGATTTTTTTTTCGTTTGTTCGAAATGCTTTTAATTGTTATGGCTTTTAGACAATTAGAAAATAAATATGCTAAAAATTTATTTAAAATCTTTTAAAGTAAAAAAATAGCAATAGAAAAATTATAAAAATTCTTGAATATCAAAGTTTTTTAAAACAATGATAAAGATAAATATTAAATTTCTTAATTTAAATGGTAAGAAAAAACTGCAAGAATAATTAAAATATATGAAAAAAAAAATATTCAATAAGAAATAACAAACATTTTAAAAACCATTAAGAAATGAAATAGTAATTAGTACTCATGTTCAAGATTTGTAGTTGATTGTAACTTATATTTCTTATATTAACTTAAGTTGTGTGCAAAATAACCTAAGTGCCATCTTTATATATTTCATTTCCTCTTTTCATTTGGACCAATATTTATTAACTTATAGCCATTTTTATATGTTACTTGATTTTCATATAAAAATTGATTTTTTATTGAAAATAGAAGTGATCACAGATGATCGTCCTTTTTCCATTTGGACCAATATTTACTGAATTATGGCCATTTTTATGTTTTACTTGATTTTCATATAAAAATCGATTTTTGGTTGAAAATAGAAGTGATCACAGATGATCGTCTTTTTTCCATTTGGACCAATATTTACTGAATTATAGCCATTTTTATGTTTTACTTGAATTTCATATAAAAATCGGTTTTTGGTTGAAAATAGAAGTGATCACAGATGATCGTCCTTTTTCCATTTGGACCAATATTTACCGACTTATAGCCATTTTTATGTTTTACTTGATTTTCATATAAAAATGATTTTTGGTTTGAAATATAAATGATCACAGATGATCGTCCTTTTTCCATTTGGACCGATATTTACCGACTTATAGCCATTTTTATGTTTTACTTGATTTTCATATAAAAATCTATTTTTGATTGAAAATATAAGTGATCACAGATGATCGTCCTTTTTCCATTTGGACCAATATTTACTGACTTTAGCCATTTTTATGTTTTACTTGATTTTCATATAAAAAGCGATTTTTGGTTGAAAATAGAAGTGATCACAGATGATCGTCCTTTTTCCGTTTGGACCTCTATTTACCGACTTATAGCCATTTTTAAGTTTTACTTGATTTTCATATAAAAATCGATTTTTGGTTGAAAATAGAAGTGATCACAGATGATCGTCCTTTTTCCATTTGGACCAATATTTACTAACTTATAGCCATTTTTATGTTTTACTTGATTTTCATATAAAAATCTATTTTTGATTGAAAATAGAAGTGATCACAGATGATCGTCCTTTTTCCATTTGGACCAATATTTGCTGAATTATAGCCATTTTTATGTTTTACTTGATTTTCATATAAAAATCGATTTTTGGTTGAAAATATAAGTGATCACAGATGATTGTCCTTTTTCCATTTGGACCAATATTTACTGAATTATAGCCATTTTTAATTTTTACTTGATTTTCATATAAAAATCGATTTTTGGTTGAAAATAGAAGTGATCCCAGATGATCGTACTTTTTCCATTTGGACAAATATTTACTGAATTATAGCCATTTTTATGTTTTACTTGATTTTCATATAGAAATCGATTTTTGGTTGAAAATATCAGTGATCACAGATAATCGTCCTTTTTCCATTTGGACCAATATTTAACGACTTATAGCCATTTTTATTTCTTACTTGATTTTCATATAAAAATCGATTTTTGGTTGAAAATAAAAGTGATCACAGATGATCGTCCTTTTTCCATTTGGACCAATATTTCCTGAATTATAGCCATTTTTATGTTTTACTTGATTTTCATAAAAAAAACGATTTTTGGTTGAAAATATAAGTGATCACAGATGATCGTCCTTTTTTCATTTGGACCATTATTTAACGACTTATAGCCATTTTTATGTTTTACTTGATTTTCATATAAAAATCGATTTTTGGTTGAAAATATATGTGATCACCAGGGAAACCGGAAATATGCTCTAAAAAAATCGTTTTAAGCGCTTTAAATATGCAGTAAAAACTTCAAAATATGCTCTTAAAATTTAAAAAATATGCTCTTAAAAAACAAACTTTTACATAATTTTTAACCAAAAAATATACTTTTATTTAAAAAAATCAATACAATTAATTTCTAAAAAGGTAAGGTAACATAAAATAAACAAAAATAACATGAACTAAAACAAGTATAACAGAAAATAAATACAACATAAAAACTATAGGAACTTAAGCTATGAAAATGTATTTTTTGATGATATTTTATATAAATATAAAGTCACTTCTTCAATTAAGGTTATTATTGCAATAAATTACAAAATATTTACTTAAATTTTCAAATTTTCAAAATTGGATCTGAAAACATTTTTATATATATAAAATGTTCTTTCGACATCAACTGATGTTTTAGGAGCAAATTTAAAAGACAATATTTCTTTAACACTTAGAACGGTTAAGTTTGAATTAGAACTAAATTTTGATATTTAGATGGCGCTATTATTAAAATATTGCTTATTTTATATTAAAACAAGTAAGAGAGCTATATTCGGCTGTGCTGAATTTTATATACCCTTCACCAAATTATACTTCAAAATAAAAAAATTTAATATTTTTAGGTGAACAAAAAAATTTTTTTTCAGTTTTTTAATTTTTTTGGAAAAAAAATTTTCGAATTGTTTTTTTTTAATTTTTTTTTACTTTTTTTAAATTTAATTTTTTTTTAAATTTTAATAAAAAAAAAATTTTTTTGTGAAAAGCCATCTATTTTTCAATTTTGAATTTTAAACAAAGGAAGTAAAAACAAAGGCGAAAAATAAGTAAGACAAAATTTGTTTTTTATAAAGTCAAAATATGCTATTAAACAGTAAAATATGCTCTAAAAACGCAAAAATATGACATAAATATATGATATATATGACAAATATATGCAAAAATATCCATTTAAGGATAAAATATGCAAAAATATGCACTAACAAATCGATCCCAAAATTCTTAAATAGTTCAGAAACGTGTAAATATCTTATCCATGTGCTCATTAGACTCACCAGAAAAAACATGCATTTGCATATTTTGGTTTCCCTGGTGATCACAGATGATCGTCCTTTTTCCATTTGGACCAATATTTACTGAATTATAGCCATTTTTATGTTTTCCTTGATTTTCATATAAAAATCGATTTTTGGTTGAAAATGGAAGTGATCACAGATGATCGTCCTTTTTCCATTTGAACCAATATTTACTGAATTATAACTATTTTTATGTTTTACTTGATTTTCATAAAAAATCGATTTTTGGTTGAAAATAGAAGTGATCCCAGATGATCGTCCTTTTTCCATTTGAACCAATATTTACTGAATTATAGCCATTTTTATGTTTTACTTGATTTTCATATAAAAATCGATTTTTGGTTGAAAATATAAGTGATCACAGATGATCGTCCTTTTTCCATTTGGACCAATATTTACTGAATTATAGCCATTTTTATGTTTTACTTGATTTTCATATAAAAATCGATTTTTGGTTGAAAATATAACTGATCACAGATGATCGTCCTTTTTCCATTTGGACCAATATTTACTGAATTATAGCCATTTTTATGCTTTTCTTAATTTTCGTATAAAAATCGCTTTTTGGTTTGAAATATAAGTGATCACAGATGATCGTCCTTTTTCCATTTGGACCAATATTTACTGAATTATAGCCATTTTTATGTTTTACTTGATTTTCATATAAAAATCGATTTTTGGTTGAAAATGGAAGTGATCACAGATGATCGTCCTTTTTCCATTTGGACCAATATTTACTGAATTATAGCCATTTTTATGCTTTTCTTAATTTTCGTATAAAAATCGCTTTTTGGTTTGAAATATAAGTGATCACAGATGATCGTCCTTTTTCCATTTGGACCAATATTTACTGAATTATAGCCATTTTTATGTTTTACTTGATTTTCATATAAAAATTGGTTTTTGTTTGAAAATATAAGTGATCACAGATGATCGTCCTTTTTTCATTTGGACCAATATTTACTGAATTATAGCCATTTTTATGTTTTACTTGATTTTCATATAAAAATCGATTTTTGGTTGAAAATATAAGTGATCACAGATGATCGTCCTTTTTCCATTTGGACCAATATTTACTGAATTATAGCCATTTTTATGCTTTTCTTAATTTTCGTATAAAAATCGCTTTTTGGTTTGAAATATAAGTGATCACAGATGATCGTCCTTTTTCCATTTGGACCAATATTTACTGAATTATAGCCATTTTTATGTTTTACTTGATTTTCATATAAAAATTGGTTTTTGTTTGAAAATATAAGTGATCACAGATGATCGTCCTTTTTCCATTTGGGCCAATATTTACTCAATTATAGCCATTTTTGTGTTTTACTTGATTTTCATATAAAAATCGATTTTTCGTTGAAAATATTTACTGAATTGTAGCCATTTTTATGTTTTACTTGATTTTCATATTAAAATCGATTTTTGGTTTGAAATATAAGTGATCACAGATGATTGTCCTTTTTTCATTTGGACCAATATTTACTGAATTGTAGCCATTTTTATGTTTTCCTTGATTATCATATAAAAATCGATTTTTGGTTGAAAATAGAAGTGATCACAGATGATCGTCCTTTTTCCATTTGGACCAATATTTACTGAATTATAGCCATTTTGATGTTTTACTTGATTTTCATATAAAAATCGATATTTTATTGAAAATAGAAGTGATCACAGATGATCGTCCTTTTTCCATTTGAACCAATATTTACTGAATTATAGCCATTTTGATGTTTTACTTGATTTTCATATAAAAATCGATATTTTATTGAAAATAGAAGTGATCACAGATGATCGTCTTTTTTCCATTTGGACCAATATTTATTGAATTATAGCCATTTTTATGTTTTATTTGTTTTTCAATCGATTTTTTATTGAAAATCTAAGTGATCACAGATGATCGTCCTTTTTCCATTTGGACTAATATTTACTGAATTATAGCCATTTTTATGCTTTTCTTAATTTTCGTATAAAAATCGCTTTTTGGTTTGAAATATAAGTGATCACAGATGATCGTCCTTTTTCCATTTGGACCAATATTTACTGAATTATAGCCATTTTTATGTTTTACTTGATTTTCATATAAAAATTGGTTTTTGTTTGAAAATATAAGTGATCACAGATGATCGTCCTTTTTTCATTTGGACCAATATTTACTGAATTATAGCCATTTTTATGTTTTACTTGATTTTCATATAAAAATCGATTTTTGGTTGAAAATAGAAGTGATCACAGATGATCGTCCTTTTTCCATTTGGACCAATATTTACTGAATTATAGCCATTTTTATGTTTTACTTGATTTTCATATAAAAATCGATTTTTGGTTGAAAATAGAAGTGATTACAGATGATCATCCTTTTTCCATTTGGACCAATATTTACTGAATTATAGCCATTTTTATGCTTTTCTTAATTTTCGTATAAAAATCGCTTTTTGGTTTGAAATATAAGTGATCACAGATGATCGTCCTTTTTCAATTTGGACCAATATTTACTGAATTATAGCCATTTTTATGTTTTTCTTGATTTTCATATAAAAATTGGTTTTTGTTTGAAAATATAAGTGATCACAGATGATCGTCCTTTTTTCATTTGGACCAATATTTACTGAATTATAGCCATTTTTATGTTTTACTTGATTTTCATATAAAAAACGATTTTTGGTTGAAAATAGAAGTGATCACAGATGATCGTCCTTTTTCCATTTGGATCAATATTTATTGAATCATAGCCATTTTTATGTTTTACTTGATTTTCATATAAAAATCGATTATTGGTTGAAAATAAAAGTGATCACAGATGATCGTCCTTTTTTCATTTGGACCATTATTTAACGACTTATAGCCATTTTTATGTTTTACTTGATTTTCATACAAAAATCCATTTTTAGTTGAAAATAGAAGTGATCACAGATGATCGTCCTTTTTCCATTTGGACCAATATTTACTGAATTATAGCCATTTTTATGTTTTACTTGATTTTCATAAAAAAATCCATTTTTAGTTGAAAATAGAAGTGATCACAGATGATCGTCCATTTTCCATTTGGACCGATATTTACCGACTTATAGCCATTTTTATGTTTTACTTGATTTTCATACAAAAATCCATTTTTAGTTGAAAATAGAAGTGATCACAGATGATCGTCCTTTTTCCATTTGGACCAATATTTACTGAATTATAGCCATTTTTATGTTTTACTTGATTTTCATAAAAAAATCCATTTTTAGTTGAAAATAGAAGTGATCACAGATGATCGTCCATTTTCCATTTGGACCGATATTTACCGACTTATAGCCATTTTTATGTTTTACTTGATTTTCATACAAAAATCCATTTTTAGTTGAAAATAGAAGTGATCACAGATGATCGTCCTTTTTCCATTTGGACCAATATTTACTGAATTATAGCCATTTTTATGTTTTACTTGATTTTCATACAAAAATCCATTTTTAGTTGAAAATAGAAGTGATCACAGATGATCGTCCTTTTTCCATTTGGACCAATATTTACTGAATTATAGCCATTTTTATGTTTTCCTTGATTTTCATATAAAAATCGATTTTTGGTTGAAAATGGAAGTGATTACAGATGATCGTCCTTTTTCAATTGGACCAATATTTACTGAATTGTAGCCATTTTTATGTTTTACTTGATTTTCATATTAAAATCGATTTTTGGTTTGAAATATAAGGGATCACAGATGATTGTCCTTTTTCCATTTGGACCAATATTTACTGAATTATAGCCATTTTGATGTTTTACTTGATTTTCATATAAAAATCGATATTTTATTGAAAATAGAAGTGATCACAGATGATCGTCCTTTTTCCATTTGAACCAATATTTACTGAATTATAGCCATTTTGATGTTTTACTTGATTTTCATATAAAAATCGATTTTTGGTTGAAAATATAAGTGATCACAGATGATCGTCCTTTTTCCATTTGGACCAATATTTACTGACTTATAGCCATTTTTATGATTTACTTGATTTTCATATAAAAATCGATTTTTGGTTGAAAATATAAGTGATCACAGATGATCGTCCTTTTTCCATTTGGACCGATATTTACTGAATTATAGCCATTTTTATAAAAATCATATAAAAATCGATTATTTATTGAAAATATAAGTGATCACAGGAGATCGTCCTTTTTTCATTTGGACTATTATTTAACGACTTATAGCCGTTTTTATGTTTTACATGATTTTCATATAAAAATAGATTTTTGGTTGAAAATATAAGTGATCACAGATGATCATCCTTTTTCCATTTGGACCAATATTTACCGACTTATCTCCATTTTTATGTTTTACTTGATTTTCATATAAAAATCTATATTTTATTGAAAATAGAAGTGATCACAGATGATCGTCCTTTTTCCATTTGGACCAATATTTACTGAATTATAGCCATTTTTGTGTTTTACTTGATTTTCATATAAAAATCGATTTTTGGTTGAAAATAGAAGTGATCACAGATGAACGTCCTTTTTCCATTTGGACCAATATTTACTGAATTATAGCCGTTTTTATGTTTTACTTGATTTTCATATAAAAATCGATATTTTATTGAAAATAGAAGTGATCACAGATGATCGTCTTTTTTCCATTTGGACCAATATTTATTGAATTATAGCCATTTTTATGTTTTATTTGTTTTTCAATCGATTTTTTATTGAAAATCTAAGTGATCACAGATGATCGTCCTTTTTCCATTTGGACTAATATTTACTGAATTATAGCCATTTTTATGCTTTTCTTAATTTTCGTATAAAAATCGCTTTTTGGTTTGAAATATAAGTGATCACAGATGATCGTCCTTTTTCCATTTGGACCAATATTTACTGAATTATAGCCATTTTTATGTTTTACTTGATTTTCATATAAAAATTGGTTTTTGTTTGAAAATATAAGTGATCACAGATGATCGTCCTTTTTTCATTTGGACCAATATTTACTGAATTATAGCCATTTTTATGTTTTACTTGATTTTCATATAAAAATCGATTTTTGGTTGAAAATAGAAGTGATCACAGATGATCGTCCTTTTTCCATTTGGACCAATATTTACTGAATTATAGCCATTTTTATGTTTTACTTGATTTTCATATAAAAATCGATTTTTGGTTGAAAATAGAAGTGATTACAGATGATCATCCTTTTTCCATTTGGACCAATATTTACTGAATTATAGCCATTTTTATGCTTTTCTTAATTTTCGTATAAAAATCGCTTTTTGGTTTGAAATATAAGTGATCACAGATGATCGTCCTTTTTCAATTTGGACCAATATTTACTGAATTATAGCCATTTTTATGTTTTTCTTGATTTTCATATAAAAATTGGTTTTTGTTTGAAAATATAAGTGATCACAGATGATCGTCCTTTTTTCATTTGGACCAATATTTACTGAATTATAGCCATTTTTATGTTTTACTTGATTTTCATATAAAAAACGATTTTTGGTTGAAAATAGAAGTGATCACAGATGATCGTCCTTTTTCCATTTGGATCAATATTTATTGAATCATAGCCATTTTTATGTTTTACTTGATTTTCATATAAAAATCGATTATTGGTTGAAAATAAAAGTGATCACAGATGATCGTCCTTTTTTCATTTGGACCATTATTTAACGACTTATAGCCATTTTTATGTTTTACTTGATTTTCATATAAAAATCGATTTTTGGTTGAAAATAGAAGTGATCACAGATGATCGTCCATTTTCCATTTGGACCGATATTTACCGACTTATAGCCATTTTTATGTTTTACTTGATTTTCATACAAAAATCCATTTTTAGTTGAAAATAGAAGTGATCACAGATGATCGTCCTTTTTCCATTTGGACCAATATTTACTGAATTATAGCCATTTTTATGTTTTACTTGATTTTCATAAAAAAATCCATTTTTAGTTGAAAATAGAAGTGATCACAGATGATCGTCCATTTTCCATTTGGACCGATATTTACCGACTTATAGCCATTTTTATGTTTTACTTGATTTTCATACAAAAATCCATTTTTAGTTGAAAATAGAAGTGATCACAGATGATCGTCCTTTTTCCATTTGGACCAATATTTACTGAATTATAGCCATTTTTATGTTTTACTTGATTTTCATACAAAAATCCATTTTTAGTTGAAAATAGAAGTGATCACAGATGATCGTCCTTTTTCCATTTGGACCAATATTTACTGAATTATAGCCATTTTTATGTTTTCCTTGATTTTCATATAAAAATCGATTTTTGGTTGAAAATGGAAGTGATTACAGATGATCGTCCTTTTTCAATTGGACCAATATTTACTGAATTGTAGCCATTTTTATGTTTTACTTGATTTTCATATTAAAATCGATTTTTGGTTTGAAATATAAGGGATCACAGATGATTGTCCTTTTTCCATTTGGACCAATATTTACTGAATTATAGCCATTTTGATGTTTTACTTGATTTTCATATAAAAATCGATATTTTATTGAAAATAGAAGTGATCACAGATGATCGTCCTTTTTCCATTTGAACCAATATTTACTGAATTATAGCCATTTTGATGTTTTACTTGATTTTCATATAAAAATCGATTTTTGGTTGAAAATATAAGTGATCACAGATGATCGTCCTTTTTCCATTTGGACCAATATTTACTGACTTATAGCCATTTTTATGTTTTACTTGATTTTCATATAAAAATCGATTTTTGGTTGAAAATATAAGTGATCACAGATGATCGTCCTTTTTCCATTTGGACCGATATTTACTGAATTATAGCCATTTTTATAAAAATCATATAAAAATCGATTATTTATTGAAAATATAAGTGATCACAGGAGATCGTCCTTTTTTCATTTGGACTATTATTTAACGACTTATAGCCGTTTTTATGTTTTACATGATTTTCATATAAAAATAGATTTTTGGTTGAAAATATAAGTGATCACAGATGATCATCCTTTTTCCATTTGGACCAATATTTACCGACTTATCTCCATTTTTATGTTTTACTTGATTTTCATATAAAAATCTATATTTTATTGAAAATAGAAGTGATCACAGATGATCGTCCTTTTTCCATTTGGACCAATATTTACTGAATTATAGCCATTTTTGTGTTTTACTTGATTTTCATATAAAAATCGATTTTTGGTTGAAAATAGAAGTGATCACAGATGAACGTCCTTTTTCCATTTGGACCAATATTTACTGAATTATAGCCGTTTTTATGTTTTACTTGATTTTCATATAAAAATCAATTTTTGGTTGAAAATAGAAGTGATCACAGATGATCGTCCTTTTTCCATTTGGACCAATATTTACTGAGTTATAGCCATTTTTATGTTTTAGTTGATTTTCATATAAAAATCGATTTTTGGTTGAAAATAGAAGTGATCACAGATGATTGTCCTTTTTCCATTTGGACCAATATTTACTGAATTATAGCCATTTTTATGTTTTACTTGATTTTCATATAAAAATCGATTTTTGGTTGAAAATTTAAGTGATCAAAGATGATCGCCCTTTTTCCATTTGGTCCAATATTTACTGAATTATAGCCATTTTTATGTTTTACTTGATTTTAATATTAAAATCGATTTTTGGTTGAAAATAGAAGTGATCACAGATGATCGTCCTTTTGCCATTTGGACCAATATTTACCGACTTATAGCCATTTTTATGTTTTACTTGATTTTCATATAAAAATCAATTATTGGTTGAAAATAGAAGTGATCCCAGATGATCGTCCTTTTTCCATTTGGACCAATATTTACTGAATTATAGCCATTTTTATATTTTACCTTATTTTCATATTAAAATCGATTTTTGGTTTGAAATATAAGTGATCACAGATGATCGTCCTTTTTCCATTTGGACCAATATTTACTGAATTATAACCATTTTTATGTTTTACTTGATTTTCATATAAAAATCGATTTTTTATTGAAAATAGAAGTGATCACAGATGATCGTCCTTTTTCCATTTGGATCAATATTTACTGAATTATAACCATTTTTATGTTTTACTTGATTTTCATATAAAAATCGATTTTTTATTGAAAATAGAAGTGATCACAGATGATCGTCCCTTTTCCATTTGGATCAATATTTACTGAATTATAACCATTTTTATGTTTTACTTGATTTTAATATAAAAATCGATTTTTGGTTGAAAATATAAGTGATCACAGATGATCGTCCTTTTTCCATTTGGACCAATATTTACTGAATTATAGCCATTTTTATGTTTTACTTGATTTTCATATAAAAATCAATTTTTGGTTGAAGATATAGGTGATCACAGATGATCATCCTTTTTCCATTTGGACCAGTATTTGCCGACTTATAGCCTCTTTCATATTTTACTTGATTTTATGTTTTAATGTGATCACAGATGATCGTCCTTTTTCCATTTGGACCAATATTTACTGAATTATAGCCATTTTTATGTTTTACTTGATTTTCATATTAATATCGATTTTTGGTTGAAAATATAAGTGATCACAGATGATCGTCCTTTTTCCATTTGGACCAATATTTACTGAATTATAGCTATTTTTATGTTTTACTTGATTTTCATATAAAAATCTATATTTTATTGAAAATAGAAGTGATCACAGGTGATCGTCCTTCTTTCATTTGGACCAATATTTACTGAATTATAGCCATTTTTATGTTTTACTTGATTTTCATATTAAAATCGATTTTTGGTTTGAAATATAAGTGATCACAGATGATCGTCCTTTTTCCATTTGGACTAATATTTAACGACTTATAGCCATTTTTATGTTTTACTTGATTTTCATATAAAAATCGAATTTTGGTTGAAAATATAAGTGATGACAGATGATCATCCTTTTTCCATTTGGACCAATATTTACCGACTTATCTCCATTTTTATGTTTTACTTGATTTTCATATAAAAATCGATTTTTTATTGAAAATAGAAGTGATCACAGATGATCGTCCTTTTTCCATTTGGACCAATATTTATTGAATTACAGCCATTTTTATGTTTTACTTGATTTTCATATAAAAATCGATTTTTGGTTGAAAATAGAAGTGATCACAGATGATCGTCCTTTTTTCATTTGGACCAATATTTACTGAATTATAGCCATTTTTATGTTTTACTTGATTTTCATATTAAAATCGATTTCTGGTTGAATAGAAGTGATCACAGATGATCGTCCTTTTTCCATTTGGACCATTATTTAACGACTTATAGCCATTTTTATGTTTTATATGATTTTCATATAAAAATCGGTTTTTTATTGAAAATAGAAGTGATCACAGATGATCGCCTTTTTTCCATTTGGACCAATATTTTCCGACTTACAGCCATTTTTATGTTTTACTTGATTTTCTTATAAAAATCGATTTTTGGTTGAAAATATAAGTCATCACAGATGATCGTCCTTTTTTCATTTGGACCAATATTTAACGACTTACAGCCATTTTTATGTTTTACTCGATTTTCATATAAAAATCGGTTTTTGGTTGAAAATATAAGTGATCACAGATGATCGTCCTTTTTCCATTTGGACCAATATTTACTGACTTATAGCCATTTTTATGTTTTACTTGATTTTCATATAAAAATCGATTTTTGGTTGAAAATATAAGTGATCACAGATGATCGTCCTTTTTCTATTTGGACCTATATTTACTGAATTATAGCAATTTTTGTGTTTTACTTGATTTTCATATAAAAATTAATTTTTGGTTTGAAATAGAAGTGATCACAGATGATCGTTCTTTTTCTATTTGGACCAATATTTACTGACTTATAGCCATTTTTATGTTTTACTTGATTTTCATATAAAAATCGATTTTTGGTTGAAAATATAAGTGATCACAGATGATCGTCCTTTTTCTATTTGGACCTATATTTACTGAATTATAGCAATTTTTGTGTTTTACTTGATTTTCATATAAAAATTAATTTTTGGTTTGAAATAGAAGTGATCACAGATGATCGTTCTTTTTCTATTTGGACCAATATTTATTGAATTATAGCCATTTTTATGTTTTACTTGATTTTCATATTAAAATCGATTTTTTGTTGAAAATATAAGTGATCACAGATGATCGTCCTTTTTCCATTTGGACCAATATTTACTGAATTATAGCCATTTGTATGTTTTACTTGATTTTCATATAAAAATAGATTTTTGGTTGAAAATAGAAGTGATCACAGATGATCGTCCTTTTTCCATTTGGACCAATATTTACTGAATTATAGCAATTTTTATGTTTTACTTGATTTTCATATAAAAATCGATTTTTTATTGAAAATAGAAGTGATCACAGATGATCGTCCTTTTTCCATTTGGATCAATATTTACTGAATTATAGCCATTTTTATGTTTTACTTGATTTTCATATAAAAATCGAATTTTGGTTGAAAATATAAGTGATCACAGATGATCGTCCTTTTTTCAATTGGACCATTATTTAACGACTTATAGCCATTTTTAATTTTTACTTGATTTTCATATAAAAATCGGTTTTTTGTTGAAAATAGAAGTGATCACAGATGATCGTCCTTTTTCCATTTGGACCAATATTTACTGAATTATAGCCATTTTTAATTTTTACTTGATTTTCATATAAAAATCGGTTTTTGGTTGAAAATAGAAGTGATCACAGATGATCGTCCTTTTTCCATTTGGACCAATATTTACTGAATTATAGCTTGATTTTCATATAAAAATCGATTTTTGGTTGAAAATAGAAGTGATCACGGATGATTGTCCTTTTTGCATTTGGACCAATATTTACTGAATTATAGCCATTTTTATGTTTTACTTGATTTTCATATAAAAATCGATTTTTGGTTGAAAATATAAGTGATCACAGATGATAGTCCTTTTGCCATTTGGACCAGTATTTAACGACTTATAGCCATTTTTATGTTTTACTTGATTTTCATATAAAAATCGGTTTTTGGTTGAAAATATAAGTGATCACAGATGATCGTCCTTTTTTCATTTGGACCAATATTTACTGAATTATAGCCATTTTTATGTTTTACTTGATTTTCATATAAAAATTGATTTTTGGTTGAAAATATAAGTGATCACAGATGATCGTCCTTTTTCCATTTGGACCACTATTTACCGACTTATAGCCATTTTTATGTTTGACTTGATTTTCATATAAAAATCGATTTTTGGTTGAAAATAGAAGTGATCACAGATGATCGTCCATTTTCCATTTGGACCAATATTTACTGAATTATAGCTATTTTTATGTTTTACTTGATTTTCATATAAAAATCGATTTTTGGTTGAAAATAGAAGTGATCACAGATGATCGTCCATTTTCCATTTGGACCAATATTTACTGAATTATAGCCATTTTTATGTTTTACTTGATTTTCATATAAAAATCGATTTTTTATTGAAAATAGAAGTGATCACAGATGATCGTCCTTTTTCCATTTGGACCAATATTTACTGAATTATAGCCATTTTTATGTTTTACTTGATTTTCATATAAAAATCGATTTTTGGTTGAAAATATAAGTGATCACAGATGATCGTCCTTTTTCCATTTGGACTAATATTTACTGAATTATAGCCATTTTTAAGTTTTACTTGATTTTCATATAAAAATCGATTTTTGGTTGAAAATAGAAGTGATCACAGATGATCGTCCTTTTTCCATTTGGACCAATATTTACTGAATTATAGCCATTTTTATGTTTTACTTGATTTTCATATAAAAATCGATTTTTGGTTGAAAACAGAAGTGATCACAGATGATCGTCCTTTTTCCATTTGGACCAATATTTACTGAATTATAGCCATTTTTATGTTTTACTTGATTTTCATATAAAAATCGATTTTTTATTGAAAATAGAAGTGATCACAGATGATCGTCCTTTTTCCATTTGGACCA
Organism: Calliphora vicina; assembly: GCF_958450345.1. Classification (NCBI taxonomy): domain Eukaryota; kingdom Metazoa; phylum Arthropoda; class Insecta; order Diptera; family Calliphoridae; genus Calliphora; species Calliphora vicina. Next base: position 137,234,321 of record NC_088781.1, read on the forward strand.
ATATTTACTGAATTATAAACATTTTTATGTTTTGCTTGATATTCATATAAAAATCGATTTTTTATTGAAAATAGAAGTGATCACAGATGATCGTCCTTTTTCCATTTGGACCATTATTTACCGACTTATAGCCATTTTTATGTTTTACTTGATTTTCATATAAAAATCGATTTTTTGTTGAAAATATAAGTGATCACAGATGATCGTCCTTTTTCCAATTGGACCAATATTTACAGACTTATAGCCATTTTTATGTTTTACTTGATTTTCATATAAAAATCGATCGGTTGAAAATAGAAGTGATCACAGACGATCGTCCTTTTTCAATTTGGACCAATATTTACTGAATTATAGCCATTTTTATGTTTTACTTGATTTTCATATAAAAATCGATTTTTGGTTGAAAATATAAGTGATCACAGATGATCGTCCTTTTTTCATTTGGACCATTATTTAACGACTTATATGTTTTACTTTAGTTTCATATAAAAATCGATTTTTTTTGAAAATAGAAGTGATCACAGATGATCGTCCTTTTTTTATTTGGACCAATATTTACTGAATTATAGCCATTTTTATGTTTTACTTGATTTTCATATAAAAATCGATTTTTGGTTAAAAACAGAAGTGATCACAGATGATCTTCCTTTTTCCATTTGGACCAGTATTTACCGACTTATAGCCATTTTTTATTTTACTTGATTTTATGTTTTAATTGATTTTCATATAAAAAATCGATGGTTATTTACCGACTTATGACCACTTTGATGTTTTATTTGATTTTCAGCTATTTATTACTTTCATTTAACAAGTTTTCTTGTTTAAATTTTATGTTTCAAAACTTTGCTTACCTTTACTTTACTTTTCATTTCACATTTATGTTTAAATTAATTTAAAATTTTAAAACTTTAAACATTTTTCCAACTCATTATTATTTTGCTACTATTCTCTTGACTTACAAATATATGCTATCAAAGTTACTGCTCAAAATAAGTTGATTCTTCAGCAAAAACAGCAAAAAAATCTATATATTTAGATGAACAATTTACGTGAAAAGTGGAAGAAAAATATTGCATGAGCGAAGTGTACAACTATGAAAATTTCAAAAACAAAGTGAGTGTATGAGTTAAAATGGATGGAGTGCTGCATTAGAATAGGTCGAATCTCATATAGATACCCTTCATCACATTGTAAAGAATTTAAACTTTTAATAAATGCAGTTTTAAATACAAAATTAAACAAAATTTGTTCACAACATTTATAGATATTGGATTATAGATAAATACACAAGAAAATGTTTTAACAAATTTAGAATTTTTGTAAAATAAAAAAATTTTTTTTTTTTTGGAATTTTATTTAATTTCAATCTCTTCAATATAATTCCTGAACATTAATTCCAATACGTTTAATTTTTGTGAATAACTCCATTACATACTTTCATAGAACCTCTTATTAATATTAATCTTGCGTTCATGGTAAAATTTTTAAATTAAGTACTACGAGCGTATGATTAATATTAATTACAGGTATAATTGAAAAACTTTCGATAAATTTAAAACTATTTGAGATATTTTAAAATTTTGAACCATAATTTATTAACAATACTTTAAGGCTTCTAAGTAATTATTTTTAAGCAATTTGAAATGAATAAATTCAAGAAAATAATTAAATCCAAAAAAAAAATATTTTTTAAAATTTTAACAATTTCCATTTAATGATTTTTTTGTAATAATAAGTAGTGATAATACAAATAAAAAGTCTATTTTTGGCAAAATAACGGAAATATAGCCATTTTTATGTTTTACTTGATTGTCATATAAAAATCGATTTTTGGTTGAAAACAGAAGTGATCACAGATGATCGTCCTTTTTCCATTTGGATCACTATTTAACGACTTATAGCCATTTTTATGTTTTACTTGATTGTCATTATTTTAAATATAGTATTTATTATATTTTGAAGTGGATGGGCTGGACGTATGATTAATATTTATTTGAGGTACAATAGAAAAATGTGAAATTATTTTAGAGCTCTTTGAGATATTTAGAAAACGTTTAACTGGTTTTACTGAACAATATTTAAAGTCTTGTAAAAGAAATTATGTTAAAGAAATCAGAAATATATTGAATTTGAAAAAATTGCTTAAAATTTTAATGTTTGTATTTTTTTGTTAAGAGTCTTTTTGTTTATAATTAAAATAAAAACCAATATTTGCGGATATTATAAGAAAATATTAATAAATATAGTAATTAAGACAGGTTTTTATTAAATTTCAAAATTAGCAAACCTGAACGTATGAATAATATTAATTAGGAGTTTAGTTAGAAAATGTTTAATAGTTTTGAAACTAATAGAGTTATTAAGAAGATTTAAACTAATTTTGATTAAAAACACTTGCAGTTTTCATAAAATAAACTTAATCTTTTTAAAAAGTAATACTTTTTGGGATATTTGAATCTTTCAATGTTCCAGAGTCTCTTTGAAACCTTGTATATTTAAACGAAAATTATATTTTCTATTAAAAATATAAAACATTTCCCAATAGATGTAAAACTTCAACTAAATTTATTTAATTCTTATATTCCATTACATTTCATCTTGGACAAACCCAACACAACTACCTTAAACTTCTGGCATTAGATCAAAGCAGCAAAACATAGGAAAAATATGTGCATACTTACCAAGACGCCACTGAGCTTATCTTGCTTTATTTTTATTATTATTATTTTTATCTGCTCTTATTTTTTTTTTTATTTTCTTCTTGAAAATGTATTAACAATACTTTTTTTTTGCTGCTGCTGATAGTTTTGCCAGTTTGATGGCAAAACTAGCAAAAGTTTATGTAGCATACCGTTAGGGGTTATGGGAAAATGTTGAAGTAGAAGGGGTAAACTACTTAATACTTTTATGTATTTGTTTTTGTTTTACATTAAAACTCTAAGTTTGTTTGCGTAGTTGTTGCTGTTAGTATTATTGTTGCAAGTGGATGTTGTTAGAAGAAAAGCACATTAAATGTATGAGTATTTTGAGTATGCAACTAACTATTTAAACTTTATGGCACATTCATTTATACATTGCTTTGGTTTGGTTTGGTTGGCTTCTTCTGCATTCAACATTTTAAGCATTTTGTATTCTGTATCTGCTATAAACTGAGATTTATGCATTTTTATCATAAATTCTGCAGCAGTAACGTTTTTATTATGAGCCATATAAACGTTTTTTTTTATTATATTTTCTTTTCTGTTTTTTTTTTATTTTGCAACATGTTTTCAGGGTGATTATAATAATGACATTGATGAGGAGAATCATGTAAATTGCAATAATGATGATGAGAGCAATGACGATGATGAATTTTTAACTTAAAGTTGAAAATTTTCTTTTTATTTCTTTTTTGTTTTGAAACCTAAAGTGTTCAATTGTGTGGAAAATGTGAAGGTCAATTTGTTTAAAGAGTAATGGTAGTTAAATCTATAAATAATGTTCTTTAAAGCAGGCAAAATGTGAAAAATCTTTAGGCATCTTGCGAATTAAAGTTTGATTTCTGATTTTAATTCTGGCCCATTTAATAAAAATTCTTTAAAATTCCTTTTTTCTTATGGGTCTAAAACAAACTAATATTTTTTTTTATTTTTTATAAAATTTAGTTTTTACTTCATTTTTCTTCTCATTCAAATACATAATTGTTTATACAAAAAATTTAACAAAAACATCTAAAAAATTTACAATTAACACACAATTCTTTTGCAAAACTAAAGCTAAACTTTATTATTTTAAATTAAAAGCTGCAAACAGCAGCTTTGCTGCAACACTCCAACAAATAAATTATTATTCTTCCTCCTCCTCCTCTTTAGCAACCACAGGAGCGTTCTTACGTCTATGAGGACCGCGTACACGTGTGGGTTTCTTGGCTTTGGGCTTGGGATTTTCCAATTCTTCCAATTCGGCATCGCTCAAACGATCCTTATACCAATCGGCACTAAAAAATAATAATAAACCATAAATAAAATCAGAAATTAATTCCTTAGGAATTTATTAAAAACCAACCATTCTGGCACATTACGAGACCACTCGCACAATTTCTTCTGTTCATCGAACACCTGACCCAATTTGCAGCCATTTCTGCGTGGTATCACACCATTCACACACACATAAAAGAACTGGCAATCATCGGGATCGGCATAACGGGGATGTGTGGCTGCCTCGGTTTCATTTACTTTGGGGCACTGGAATTCGAATATGTCTTCGGATTTGCAACCAATCACGCCCACCTCATCGGGCCAGGTGCAGATGCCGGTTTTGGGATTGAATACCAGACTTGAGGGGCAGGTGATCATATTGAATTTACCATCAACACAGTAGTAGAATTTATCGCAAGTGCCGGGTTTCTCGTGGCCGAAGTAGCCATTTTTACGGGGACAATGTTCAGAGGGTTGGGGAGTTTCTGTAAGGGAAATAAATTAAATTTAATTAATAAAATATTTCTTTAAAGCTGCTAAAATAATGAAAAATATTTGAAGTTATAATTTGGAAATTTGGATTTTTTAAAACTATAAAAAACTCAAGTAAATTTTAAATAAAACCTGTTTCATTCTATATTAAAATTTTTTTTTAAGATTTTCTGTTAATTAGTATTTTTTTTAAAAAAAGTAGTATTTTTAGTACTTTTTTTTTAAAAAAGTAGTATTTTTAGTACTTTTGTTAAAAAAGTAGTATTTTTAGCACTTTTTTTTAAAGAAAGTAGTATTTTTAGTACTTTTTTTAAAGAAAGTAGTATTTTTAGTACTTTTTAAAAAAAAGTAGTATTTTTAGTACTTTTTTTAAAAAAAGTAGTTTTTAGTACTTTTTTTAAAAAAGTAGTATTTTTAGTACTTTTTTAAAAAAGTAGTATTTTTAGTACTTTTTTAAAAAAGTAGTATTTTTAGTACTTTTTATTTCATTCATATAAAATAAAAATTTTAATACATATAAACATATGTTAGCTTAATTTTTAATTTGTTTAAATTTAGGACCTACTTTTTTTTTAAAAAAGTAGTATATTTTAATACTATTTTAGTCTCCTATAAAAACCTGTTTCATTTTATATTGAAATTTTTTTTTAAGATTTTCTGTTAATTAGTAATTTTTTAAAAAATAGTAGTATTTTTAGTACTTTTTTTAAAGAAGTAGTATTTTTAGTACTTTTTTTAAAAAAGTAGTATTTTTAGTACTTTTTTAAAAAAGTAGTATTTTTTTTAAAAAAGTAGTATTTTTAGTACTTTTTTTAAAAAAAGTAGTATTGTTAGTACTTTTTTATTTCATTCATATAAAATAAAAATTTTAATACATATAAACATATGTTAGCTTAATTTTTAATTTGCTTAAATTTAGTACCTACTTTTTTTAAAAAAAGTAGTATATTTTAATACTATTTTAGCCTCCTATAAAACTCAAATTAATTTTATATAAAAAGTTTTTCTAACTGAATTAAGGCATCTTTTATGAATATTTTACCAATTTAGTATTTTTAAAAAAAGTAGTATATTTAATACTATTTTAGTCCTATACAAAACTCAAATAATTTTTATATAAAAAATGTTTTTAACTGAATTAAGGCCTCTTTTAAGAATTTTTTCCAATTTAGTACTTTTTAAAAAAGTAGTATTTTTAGTACTTTTTTTTAAAAAAGTAGTATTTTTAGTACTTTTTTTTAAAAAAGTAGTATTTTAAGTAATTTTTTAAAATAAGTAGTATTTTTAGTACTTTTTTTTTAAAAAAGTAGTATTTTTAGTACTTTTTTATTTCATTCATATAAAATACTAATTTTAAATACATATGAACATATTTTAACTTAATTTTTAATTTGTTTAAATTTAGTACCTACTTTTTTTAAAAAAAGTAGTATATTTTAATACTATTTTAATCTCGTATAGAACTCAAATTAATTTTATATAAAACATTTTTCTAACTGAATTAAGGCATCTTTTATGTTTTTTTTTTATCAATTTAGTGTTTTTAAAAAAAGTAGTATATTTAATACTATTTTAGTCCTATACAAAACTAAAAAAATGTTTTTAACTGAATTAAGGCCTATTTAAAGAATATCTCCCAATTTAGTACTTTTTCTAACTGAATTAAGGCCTATTTAAAGAATATCTAACAATTTAGTACTTTTTCTAACTGAATTAAGACATAATTTTTGAATTTTTACCAATTAAGGCCTCTTTTAAGAATTTTTCTCAATTTAGTACTTTTTAAAAAAGTAGTATTTTTAGTACATTTTTTTTATTTTTCTAACTGAATTAGGGCATATTTGATGAATTTTTACCAATTTAGTACTTTTAAAAATAGTAGTGTATTTAACACTATTTTAGTCCTGTATAAAACTCAAATAATTTTTATATAAAAAATGTTTTTAACTGAATTAAGGTATTATCTAAAATTTTTAACAATTTAGTACTTTTAAAAAGTAGTATTTTTAGTACATTTTTTATTTTACCCCGAATAAAGTAAAGAATTTGAAATATAAAACTATGTTAACTTAATTTATTAATTTTGTATAACATTTTGCAAATTAGTAATTTTTTGAAAAAAGTAGTAGTTTTAATACTCTTTTACTTTTCTATAAAACACTCGTAGATTTTAAATAAAGCATATTTCTTTACTAAAAAATATTTTTAAACAATTTAGTATTTTTTTAATAAATAGTATTTAAGTACTTTTTTATACTATTCCTAAAAAATAAAAATATTAAATATAAAAATTGTTTACCTTAATTTTTCATATTTTTATTAATTTTACTAAATTTAGTACTTTTTAAAAAAGTTTTTTTTTAATAATTTTTTATTAAGGGTTTTATTAAAAACAAAAACTTTTTAATATTGCATTATTTAACTCCTTTGACATGTTAGTTTGTTTTTTAAGTTTTTTTTTCGCAATTTGGTAGTTTTTTTAAAAAAGTAGTAAATTTACTACTTTAAAATAGTAAATTTCAAATATATAAAAATATATTAACTTTATTTTTTATTTTTAATAATATTTTTCAAATTAGTAATTTTTTAAAAAAGTAGTATTTTTTTTATAAGCTTGCTTCTGTATAAAAAACAAGTAAATTTTAAATAAAATATGTTTATTTTAGTATTAAGAAGATTTTTTTGAATTTTTTTTTTATCAGTTTAGTACTTTTTAAAAAAGTAGTATTTTTAGTACTTTTTTCTTATACTCTTGAAAAGTACTACATTTTGTAATATAAAAATTCTTTATCATAATTTTTTATTTTTCTTATAATTTTTTCCCATTTTAATACTTTTTTAAAAAAGTAGTATTTGTAATATTGTTTTAGTACTGTTCATAACTAAAGTAAAATTTAAATAAAACCTGTTTCATGCTGTATAAAAATATTATTTAAATTTTTGTTCAATTTTGTTACTTTTTTAAAAAAGTAGTATTTTTAGTACTTTTTTTATTTTAAGAGTAGAAAAGTAGTTTAAAACACATTTAACTATAAATACAACAAGATTAGACTTTATATTTTAAATAAAATATGTTTATTTTAGTATTAAAAAGGTTTCTTAGATTTTTTTATCAATTTAGTACTTTTTAAAAAGGTGGTATTTTTAGTACTTTTTTCTGATACTCTTGAAAAGTACTACATTTTGTAATATAAAAATTCTTTATCATCATTTTTTATTTTTCTTATAATTTTTTCCCATTTTAATACTTTTTTAAAAAAGTAGTATGTATTTGTAATACTCTGTACATAACTAAAAAAAAATTTAAATAAAACCTGTTTCATGCTGTATAAAAATATTATTTAAATTTTTTTCAATTTGTTACTTTTTTAAAAAAGTAGTATTTTTAGTACTTTTTTTATTCTTAAAAAGTAGTATGAAACACAAGTTAACTATACATAAAACAAGTTTTGACTTGCATTAAGGAATTTTTTTACGATTAGTTTATCAATTTAAATTTTTTTTTTAAAAAGTAGGTTTTTTAATACTTTTTTATTTTACTATTAAAAAGTCTAGTAGACTATGAATAAAACTAGTTTTGCCTTGTATTAAGGAATTTAGTACTTTTTAAAAAAGTAGTATTTTTAGTACATACTTTTTTATTTTAAGAGTAGAAAAGTACTTTAAAACACATTTCAACTATAAATACAACAAGATTTGGCTTGTATTAAGGATTTTTTAAAATTTGTTTATCAGTTAAGTACTTTTTAAAAAAGTAGTATTTTCATACTTTTTTATTTTACTCTTAAAAAGTAGTATAAAAGCCTAGTGGACTATGTATAAAACTAGTTTTGCCTTGTATTAAGGATTTTTTAAAGATTTGTTTATAGGTTTAGTACTTTTTAAAAAAGTAGTATTTTTAATACTTTTTTATTTTTTTTTTAAAAAGTAGTTTTTTTAATTTTAACCATAAATACAACAAGATATGATTTGTTTTAAAGATTTTTTAATTTGTTTATCAGTTAAGTACTTTTTAAAAAAATAGTATTTTAATACTTTTTTATTTTACTCTTAAAAAGTAGTATAAAAGCCTAGTAGACTATGAATAAAACTAGTTTTACCTTGTATTAAAGAATTTTTAAGGATTTGTTTATCGGTTTAGTACTTTTTAAAAAAGTAGTATTTTTAATACTTTTTTATTTTTTTTTTAAAAAGTATTTTTTTTTAATTTTAACTATAAATACAACAAGATATGATTTGTTTTAGAGATTTTTTAATTTGTTTATCAGTTAAGTACTTTTTAAAAAAGTAGTATTTCTAGTATTTTTTTAGCATACTCTTAAAAAATAGTATAAAACATGAGTAAATTACAAATAAAATAAGTTTTAACTTGTATTACTATATTTTCTAAGATTTGTTTATTAGTTTAGTACTTTTTAAAAATGTAGTATTTTTAATACTATTTTATTTTACTCATAAAAAGCAGTAAAAAACACTAATCTATAAATAAAACTAAGTTTGAATTGTATTAAAGAATTTTTTAAGATTTGTTTATCAATTTTGGTACTTTTTAAAAAAGTAGTATTTTTAATACTATTTTATTTTACTCTCAAAAAGTAGTAAATTTTATGTATAACATGTTTTAACTTAATTTATGTTTTTTTTATAAATTTTTCCCAATTTAGTAGTTTTTTAAAAAAGTAGTATATTTAGTATTTTTTTATTTTACTCTTAAAAAGTAGTAAATTTGAATTATAACAATATTTTAACTTAGTGTTTTATTTATTTGTAAATTTTTCCCAATATTAAATAAAATGTGATGTTTCAACTTATTAACAATAATTAAGGCTATTATCATGATTTAGTATCAATTTAGTACTTTAAGTACTAAATTATATGTCTAAATATCTTACAAAAACAACAAATTGTCAATTAGATTTAAAATGTTTCACACATTAAAATGACTAGAAAATATGCCTAAAATTTTGCATAACTTGCATAACTCCTATGAACATAATTCTCAAATGTTACCAAATCTCCTGTTCACTTTTCACGTTTCATTGCAAAAAAAAATGTTTCATTAAGTTTATAAAAGCTGAAATTTGCAACAATATTTCATTGTTAATTTGTGTAAATAGTACACAATAAAACCAACACAGCCAACCAACCAAACACTCTAAAGAAATGTTAAAGCAAAAATGTCTAACGAAATAAAGTCTACTACTACCATAACTGTCAATTAATCTTGATAACATAATAGACTCTCAAAAAATATACCACACATTGCCATAGAGACACATATAACCGCAGTGGTTTTTTGTTCTCCAAACATTTTTCTTACAAAAGTTACCTGAAACTGCAACACAGAGTTACAGGGAGTCTAAACCAAACATTTTTTGCTGTAACAGAAGTTACATTGTAACAAAGTCACTTATAGAAGATTGCATACAATGACTTGCTTTCAAGTATTTGCTCATAGTGCTACAGTACAGAGTCTGCAAGTGTAAAAATTTCCTAAAGTAGACAAACATTTTGTGTAAAATTCATTTGTATTTTTATTTTTTTTCACCATTTATGTCTTTCTTCTTTTATTTTTAGTCAAACTCAAAAGGTTAGTAACACTTTTGTTTGGGCAACAAAATTGTGTGTATTAGACATGTTTCATAACCAATATGCTTTGACACAGACACTCTCTATCTCAAACACACAAACACCTAAACAAAAATAGCTTGAAATATATAGGTGTATGTGTGCTTGTATTGAAAGGACAATTACGTTTATTTTTGCCTTACAGGAAGGAGTTTTTTTCCCATTTGCTTTTACGAGTTGTATGTTGTTTTGTTTGTTTGTAGGAGTAACTGCATTTAAACTGGGTATTTGTAAAGGTTGCAGTATATTTAACTCAATACTTTTCCTATGTACACAGAGTTCGTTGCAAACTTTGTTCACTCATTTGCAGCAGACAGTGTTAGGTGGTCAGTCTGACTCCTAAAAGTATGCTTTACTTTGTTTTAACTGTTTTTATGAAAATTTTTGTTTAGATGTGTGTTGTTTTTTCATCTATAGAGCATAGCGCCGCTACAAATGCTCTCGACCATGCATAGTTGACATTTTGTAAATATTAACCTTTTATTGACTAAAAGATTTTCTTAACTTAGTACGAAATTCTTATAAAACTGGAACTAAAACTACTCAAAAGACTTAAATTATGCTTAAATCTTTATAATTTTGATAATTTGTTACTGCTTTACTTAATAGAGAATATTTAAAAAAAGTAGTATTTTTTTAATTTAGTACTTTTTTTAAAAAAAAAGTAGTATATTTAATAAGTACTATTATACTTTTGTATAAAACAAAAGCACATTTTAAATAAAACTTGTTTCAATTTGTTTGAAGCTATTTTGAAATTTTTTTTTTATAAATTTAAAAAAAGTAGTATTTTTAGTACTTTTTATTTTACTCTTAAAACGTAGCCCATTTTAAATGAACACATATTTTAACATATTTTCTAGTTTTTTTTAATAAATTTTACCCAATTTAGTACTTTTTTAAAAAAGTAGTATTTTTAGTACTTTTTATTTTACTCTCAAAACGTAGCCCATTTTAAATGAAAACATATTTCCTAGTTTTGTTTAATAAATTTTACCCAATTTAGTACTTTTTTAAAAAAGTAGTATTTTTAATACTATTTTTCTCCTCTTTAAAATACGATAAAAACTGTAAATAAAACAAGTTTAACTTAAATTAAGCCATTTTTTAAAATTTTTATCAATTTAGTACTTGTTAAAAAAGCATTAGTTTTAATAATTTTTTAATTAATTCTCAAAAGGTAGTAAATCTAAAAAATAAAATAATTTTTACTAATTTTTTCCATTTTTTATACATTTTATCAAAAATGCAATAAATTTTTTAAAAAGTAGTATTTTAATCCTGTATAAAACACAAAAATATTTTGTATAAAATTTAGCTCCACTAAATTTTAAATAAAACATGTTTCAACTATTAAATTTTTTAATATTTTTTTCATTTAGTACTCTTTTGCAAAAAGTAGTATTTTTAATACTTTTTTATTTTAATTTTAAAAATGGCAAAATTTTAAACGGAAAACAATTTTAGATTATTTTTTGATTCTTTTTAATAAATTTTATTGAATTTAGTACTTTTTGGAAAAAGTAGTATTTTTAATACTTTTTTTATTTTATTATTAAAAAGTATTTTAACTTAATTTTTGTTTCTTTCATAACTATTAACTACTTTTTTAGAAAAGTAGTATTTTTAATACAATTTTAAATCTGACTAAAAGACAAGTAAATTTTTTACAAATCCTGTATTATTTTGCATTAAAACATTTTCTGTGATTTTTTTTATCAATTTAGTACTTTTTTAAAAAAGTAGTATTTTTAGTACTTTTTTTATTTTGCTCTCAAACTGTAGTTTTGAAGGCATTTTCTATGATTTTTAATCAATTTAGTGCACTTAGTACTCATTTAAAAAAGTAGTATTTTTAATACTATTTTGCTCCTCTTTTAAAACATAAAAAAAACTTTAAATAAAACTGGTTTTAACTTAAATAAAGCCATTTTTTAACAATTTTTTAGTACTTTTTAAAAAATTATTAAATTTAGTACTTTTTTATTTATTCTCAAAATGTAGTAAGTCTAAAAAAAAAAATTTACTAACTTTTGGCATTTTTTTCAAATTTTATTCAAAAATGTACTAAATTTTTAAAAAAAGTAGTATTTTTAATGCTATTTTAAACCTGTATAAAACACAAGTAAATTTTAAATTAAACTTAGCTCCACTAAATGTTTTATCTATTAAATTTTTTAATATTTTTATCATTTAGTACTCTTTTGCTAAAAGTAGTATTTTTAATATTTTTTTTATTTTATAAAATTTGAAACGGAAAACAATTTTAGATTATTATTTGGAGTTTTTTAATAAATTTTATTCAATTTAGTACTTTCTGGAAAAAGTAGTATCTTCTAATAAATTTTATTCAATTTAGTACTTTTTGGAAAAAGTAGTATTTTTTTAAAACTTTTTTATTTTACTCTTAAAATTTATTTTAACTTAATTTTTGTTTCTTTTATAAATTTTACTCAATTTACTACTTTTTTAGAAAAGTAGTATTTTTATTACTATTTTAAATCTAACTAAAGCATGAGTAAAGTTTTTATAAAACCTGTAAATTTTTGTTTTAAGGCATTGATTAATTTGATTTTTAATCAATTTAGTGCACTTAGTACTCTTTAAAAAAAAGTAGTCTTTTTAATACTATTTTACTCGTCTTTAAAACATAATAAAAATTGTAAATAGAACTGGTTTTAACTTAAATAAGACATATTTTTTAAAGATTTTTATCAATTTAGTACTTTTTAAAAAAGTATTAAATTTAGTACTTTTTTATTTATACTAAAAATATAGTAAATCCAAAAAATAAAATTATTTTTACTAACTTTTGTCATTTTTTATAAATTCTATTCAAAAATCCCCAAATTTTTTAAAAAAGTAGTATTTTTAATCCTTTATAAAACACAAGTAAATTTTAAATAAAACTTATCTCCCCCAAATATGAATTAACATGTTTCAATTATAGCATTTTTTAAGATTTTTATCAATTTAGTACTCTTTAAAAAAATGTAGTATATTTAATACTTTTTTATATTGTTCCTAAAATGTAGTAAACTTTAAAGTAAATTTCAATTGTAAAATGCTACATTTTAATTTAATGCTATTTTCAAGATTTTTAACAATTTAATACTTTATTGTATTTGCTATTTGCTCTTAAAATGTGGTCAAATAAATTTAAAAAAAAGTAAAATCTTTAAAACACTAAAACAGTTTTCTAGTTTAAATTAAGGCAATTTAATACTTTTTTAAAAAAGTAGTAGTTTTAGTACTTTTTTATTTTATTTTTAAAAATTACAAAATTTTAAATGGGCATGAATTTATTTTTTAATAAATTTTACTCAATTTAGTATCTTTTCGAAAAAGTAGTATTTTTAATACTTTTTTATTTTACTCTTAAAAAGTACAAAATTTTAAATTGACAATTATTTTAACTTAATTTTTATTTCATTTATAAATTTTAATCAATTTACTACTTTTTTAAAAAAGTAGTATTTTTAATACTATTTTGCTCCTCTTTTAAAACATAAAAAAACTGTAAATAAAACTGGTTTTAACTTAAATAAGACATTTTTTAAAGATTTTTATCAATTTAATACTTTTTTAAAAAAGTATTAGTTTTAGTACTTTTTTAATTTATTCTAAAAAAGTAGTAAATTTTAAAAATAAAATTATTACAAAACTTTATTTAAATTTAGTTTCATTTAACGAATTTTTTAATATTTTTATCAATTTAGTATGTAAAAAAATTAGATTATTTTTTTTTTAATTTTTTATAAATTTTTCTCCATTTAGTACTTTTTGGAAAAAGTAATGTTTTTTAATACCTTCTTATTCTACTCTTAAAAAGTATTTTAACTTAATTTTTGTTTCTTTTATAAATTTTACTCAATTTACTACTTTTTTTAGAAAAGTAGTATTTCTAAATCTATTTTACATCTGCCTGAAACACAAGTAAATTTTATATAAAACCTGTATTATTTTGCATTAAAACATTTTTTTATGATTTTTTATCAATTTAGTACTTTTTCAAAAAAAAGTAGTATTTTTAGTACTTTTTTATTTTGCTCTCAAAATGTAGTAAATTTAAATGAGACTCATATTTGAACTTAATTTTTAGTTATTTTATCCAATTTACAAACATTTCATTGCCTATATGGGTTAATAGTTCGCTTTTTCTATGTGTTCTAGCACGTTTATATTGCATATTAACACGAAAACAGAAATTCTTAGTAGATTTTACAGCCTTGTTTTTAAGCAGCAACAATAACTGGTTGGAGGAAAAAAAATGCTGTTACACTTTGTTAATGTCATCTACTTTAAAACTGAACAAGATTTTCTATAAAACAAGCTCTCAAATACTCATCATGCAAGCACACATAGACATGGTTACAGGATACCCAAACATCCCAGTATTCCATTCCATATACCTACAAACACGAACAAACAATGATATTTTGTGAGCACAGGTTTCTATTTATGTACGTGTGTGTTTGTAAACTAAATTGTGCATTAGACTCCTCGTACAAACACATGCATAAAATACATGGATGTGATGGTGTAATTGTAAGCCTGTAAGTGTAGTCGCGTAAGTATTTGTGTGTGTTGCATTGTTCATCATGTTAAACGACAATTTAAGTGGTGTTTAGTGGGGTTTAGCTCTTGGAGACGTTGGTTTGAAATAACAGCCAGCCACTACTATAAAACAGTGTTTTTTCCCCGTTTCCTTTTTTTCTAGTTCATATTTCTATCGTGGCTGATTTTGTGTGTATGAGAGTGTTTGTGATAGAGTGTTTATTTTTCTGTATGAGTTGCAGTGTATTTTATTGAAGTTTTTGTTTCAGTGTGTGTGTGTGTTTTATTTTTTTTTTTGTATTGGTTAAAAGTAGTTTGTTGTTCTTAGTACTTAAAGGGATTTGAAAACTAGTTTCCCTATACAACTTTGCTTTTATCAATTTTTGAAAAAGGATTTTTTCTCATTTGATTTTAAATAAACAAGAAATAAGACTTTGGCGTTGAAAGCATAAAGTTAAGGGGACTATACAATATGATAGAAGCAATTTAAAACAAATTTATAATAATTTAATAAACTTTTTGATTTATTTTATAAAATTTTTCGCAATTAAAAACATTTTACAAAAAGTAGTATTTTAAGAAATATTGAAAACCGCTTTAAAATAAAAATAAAATTTAAATGAAACATGTATTAAATAAATTTAAGGTATTATTTTAAGATTTACACAATTTATGACTTTTTTGAAAATAGTAGTATATTTAATACTATTTTTTATCCTATAGAAAACACAAGTAAATTTAAAATTAAACATGTTTTAACTTGTATTAAGCAATATTTTTAAATTTTTTCTCAATTTGGAAGCTTTTTAAAATAGTAGTATTTCTAATACTTTTTTATTTTAATTTTAAAAAGTATTAAATCTTAAATTAACTTGCTTTTTGAATAATTTATAACATTTCTATGCTACTCTAAAGACTTAGTAAATTCGAAGTAAAAAAATTTTTTTTGAAAAAGTAGTAATTTACAAAATAAAAGGAATATCAAAAATTTTTAGGCATTTGTATAGATTATACACAATTTAGTACTTTTTTAAAAATAGTAGTATTTTTATACTTTCCTATAATACTCTGAATCAGTAGTAAATTTAAGGAAAATATCTTTGAACAAACTTTCAGTTATTTTTTTAATTAATCAATAGTAAATTTTAAAGAGGTCAACTTTTATCTATGATTCTGTTTTTTAGATATAACACAATTTAAACTTTTTTGAAAAAGTATTATTTTTAATACTTTTTTATGCTCTCTAAAAAAGTAGTAAATTTTTCACAAAATGTATTTAAACTTATCTTAAGGCATTTTCCGTAAATTTTACTAAATTTAGTACTTTTTTGAAATAGTACTATTTTTTATGCTCTCTAAAAAAGTAGTAAATTTTTAAGAAAATCTATTTAAACTCATCTTAAGACATTTTTTGTAAATTTTACTAAATTTAGTACTTTTTTCAAAAACTACTATTTTTGATATCTTTTTTATGCTCTCTAAATAAGTAGTAAATTTTTAAGAAAATGTATTTAAACTCATCTTAAGACATTTTTCGTGAAGTTTACTCAATTTAATACTTTTTTGGAATAGTACTATTTTTGATACTTTTTTTATGCTCTCTAAAAAAGTAGTAAATTTATTAAAAAATGTATTTAAACTCATCTTAAGGCATTTTCCGTAAATTTTACTAAATTTAGTACTTTTTTGAAAAAGTACTATTTTTGATACCTTTTTTATGCTCTCTAAAAAAGTAGTAAATTTGTTAAAAAATTTATTTATACTCATCTTAAGGCATTTTCCGTAAATTTTACTAAATTTAGTACTTTTTTGAAATAGTACTATTTTTTATGCTCTCTAAAAAAGTAGTAAATTTTTAAGAAATTGTATTTAAATTCATCTTAAGACATTTTTAGTAAATTTTACTAAATTTAGTACTTTTTTCAAAAACTACTATTTTTGATACCTTTTTTAAGCTCTCTAAAAAAGTAATAAATTTTTAAGAAAATGTATTTAAACTCATCTTAAGACATTTTTAGTAAATTTTACTAAATTTAGTACTTTTTTGAAATAGTACTATTTTTTATGTTCTCTAAAATAGTAGTAAATTTGTTAAAAAATTTATTTAAACTCATCTTAAGTCATTTTCCTTAAATTTAGTACTTTTTTGAAAAAGTACTATTTTTTATGCTCTCTAAAAAAGTATTAAATTTTTAAGAAAATGTATGTAAATTCATCTTAAGATATTTTTCTTGAAGTTTACTTAAATTAGTACTTTATTGAAAAAGTACTATTTTTGATACCTTTTTTATGCTCTATAAAAAAGTAGTAAATTTATAAGAAAATGTATTTAAACTCATCTTAAGGCATTTTCCGTAAATTTTGCTAAATTTAGTACTTTTTGAAAAACTACTATTTTTTATGCTCTCTAAAAAAGTAGTAAATTTTTAAGAAAATGTATTTAAATTCATCTTAAGATATTTTTCGTGAAGTTTACTTAAATTAGTACTTTATTGAAAAAGTACTATTTTTGATACTTTTTTATGCTCTCTAAAAAAGTAGTAAATTTTTAAGAAAATGTATTTAAACTCATATTAAGAAATTTTTCGTAAAGTTTACTCAATTTAATACTTTTTTGAAAAAGTACTATTTTTGATACTTTTTTAATGCTCTCTAAAAAAGTAGTAAATTTTTAAGAAAATGTATTTATACTCATCTTAAGACATTTTTCGTGAAGTTTACTCAATTTAATACTTTTTTGGAATAGTACTATTTTTTATGCTCTCTGAAAAAGTAGTCAATTTTTAAGAAAATGTATTTAAATTTATCTTAAGACATTTTTCATGAAGTTTACTTAAATTAGTACTTTATTGAAAAAGTACTATTTTTTATACCTTTCTTATGCTCTCTAAAAAAAGTAGTAAATTTTTAAGAAAATGTATTTAAACCATCTTAAAACATTTATCGTGTAGTTTACACAATTTAATACTTTTTTGAAATAGTACTATTTTTGATACTTTTTTATGCTCTCTAAAAAAGCAGTAAATTTGTTAAAAAAATATATTTAAACTCATCTTAAGGTATTTTGCGTAAATTTATTACTTTTTTGAAATAGTACTATTTTTGATACCTTTTTTATGCTCTCGGAAAAAGTAGTAAATTGAATTTTACTCAATTTAAAACATTTTTGGGGAAAGCAGTTTTTTAAGAACAGGAATCAGTTCTGTAGATTCTTATTATGCAATAAAAATATAATGCTGTATATGTTTATACACTATTGTTTTTAGGGGACGATATATTTATGCAATTTTGAATTATTTCTTAAGTTAATAATAAATTTCTTTTAGATTTCTCCTAATTTCGATATTATTTTTTCAAGCAATAGTTATTTTTTAACATTAAATTTTGTTCTACTTTAAGAACAAATCTGTTTCTAACATTTCTATTCTCACATATTAAGAAACTAAAATAGCAAAGAAATTAAACTTTATGCTAATGCGAAATAAATCACCTCGCTGTATGGCCACCCTCTTACACATTCTAATTTGTTTCTTTTTTTTTGCTCAGAATTTCATTGATAATTCCCATCACTTACGAGTTAATGAATTGATAAATTATCATCTACACAAAAACCAAAGCAACAAACGACTTAAAAACAAAATTCCCATCAAAATCATAGATCAATAAATCGCATTCCCCAATGTAACATAAAACCAATATTAAGCCAAGAAATATGTGTGTCACTTGTGTGACTACAAAAACTTTTGGAATGAAAAAAATAATAGAAACACACAGTAGAGAAAAATAAATAATGATACTGATGCATAAAGAAACAAACATTCAAACATATGCAGAATAATTGTACATCACAACGTATATTGAATATTAATATGCAAAACCATCATTCACAGCCAACAAACAGTCAGTCAAACGAACAAACACACACACACATTTTTATGTACAAAACAAAGAAGAAAGAGATACAAATTCAACAACACACAAGTTGAGAAATTTTCCCTATTGCCAATACAATAAATTGCTGGCGTCTTTTGTACACATTACATATATTACAGCTTAAACAACAACAACAACAACAGCAACTAATAACTAGTGTAGTTGATCATGTTTATTGGTCGATGAGGTTTGACCACATACAACTCAATTAGTATTCACAATACAACAAAGCAACAGCAGTAGTAACAACAACAACAACACCAATGACAACTACAATAATATTTTCATGACAGCAAAAAGCAAGTAAACAACACAACAACAACAACAATAAAACAAATAACTATAAAAACAAGTTTAAATTTGAGCATAGCTACAGCAACAACAACAACAAATAAACAGAAAAAAACTTTATGCTCACACGACTACAAGAGACATTTTTTATTAAAGTTCGTGTTTCATTGTTTTACAGTTCGTCGTTGGTCGACCATTGTTTTCGTACGTGTACGATACATGATATCGATGTTGTTGTTGTTATTGCCATAGTTGTTTACTTTTTGTTGTTATAATGTGTACAAAAGGAGTAGTGTGCATGTTTGTTTGTTTGTTTATTTTGTGTGTATGAATTTTGTAAATATTGTTTTTTGATCATTTGCTAGAGATGAATGTTTAAACATCATCATGTTTTACATGAGTTTGTATGTTGTAGTTGTTGTTTATAATTTGTAAAATGGAGTGCGTGTGTACATGTGTGTTCTCATATCATATCATTTACTGTTGTGTAGTTCATGTTCGTCTATACATATGTATATGTTTATTTTGTGTTTCATAGATTTATTTGCTTTTAGTCTTGTAAATTTGTCAATTTTTGCAAAGTTGAATTTTTTTTCTTAATTTTTTTTCCCCAGTTTTCATGTGAAGCAAATGTTTGTTTGCTCTTTTTTATTTTGGTTACTTAAATGTGTGTGCTGCTGGTGTTCCAGAGTTGAATGTATTGCAAAATCTTGTTTTTTTCCATTGACATTTTATCATTGTCACGTACATTGTAAACATAAATAAATGACCACTAAAAAATACAACAGCTACAACTCACCAAAAAAAAAAAAAAAACATTTGCAACAATAAGTATTAACTATAAACACAAAAAAACCCAAGAAAGTTTTTTTTTTATTTGATAAATGTTTGTTAGTAACTTGTCTAAAGTTTGTTTTTTTTAATATATTAAGCTAAAAAAAGAATTATATGTAGGGGTCATCACACTTGCACAATAAAATGGAAAAATTTTAATTTTATTGAAAAAGTTGCTCCTTCAAAAATTGTACAATAAAGTACAAAATTATTTCAGAAAAAAATTAGAAAAATTTCTAAAAAAAAATTTGCTACATAATTTAAACAGTACTACATATTTTTATTAAAACCTTAACAAGTACCTTAGAAAATAGCTCAGAAAAGTTTCAGATTTTCAGGTATTTATATAGAAAATGGCACAAAATAAATACCAGAGAATAAAAATTACATTTTATATGAATTTCACTACGATATCGAAATAAAAAAAAAGTGTATTGAAAATACCACTCCTTCAAAAAAGTACTAAGTACTAAATTTTCAGTAATATCTTAATAAATACATACATACCTCCACATAAATTAAATTTATATTGAAATTTACTGCTATTTTAGAATAATGAAAAATGGTATAACATACTATTTTATCAAAAAACAAGTAAGAAAGTATGGTCGGTCAAGCCCGACCATATAATACCCTACACTAAATAAAAGAGCAAAAGCATTTTTCTTTTAAAATTTCAATAATTAATATTTTTGAGGGATTTTCGGAAGTCTATATTAAAGTTAACTATGTTGAATTTTGTGAGTATACCAACATTTTTAAGCGCTTTATGCACGTAAAAGTGATTTTCGGAAGCGGGTCTATATGGGAGCTATGACTAATTATGGACCGATCGTAACAAAATTTGGTGACATGAATTTTGTGTATATAAAACTTATTTGGAGCGCAATTTGTGGAGATACATTTATAAATTAAACATTTATGACCGCTAAAGTCCAATTTCGGGAGGACATTTGTATGGGGGCTAGGTGAAATAATGGACCGATTTCAGCCAATTTCAATAGGCTTGGTCCTTGGGCCGTAAAAATAATATGTACCAAATTTGATCGAAATATCTTCAAAATTGCGACCTGTACTCTGCGCACAAGGTTTACATGGACAGCCAGCCAACCAGACGGACGGACGGACATCGTTCAATCGACTCAGAAAGTGATTCTAAGTCGATCGGTATACTTTAAGGTGGGTGTTAGACCAATATTTTTGGGCGTTACAAACATCTGCACAAACGCATAATACCCTCCCCACTATGGTGGTGTAGGGTATAAAAATCTTAAAAATTTGCCCAAACTGAAATAAATATATATTTTTGTAACAATTTACTACTATTATAGAAGGAAACAGAAAAAAGTATTGAAAATATGTACTACTTTTTTAAAATAAAGTATTATATAATGTCAAATCTTTAAAAAATATATAAAAAAATTTTTAAATACATGTTTTTAACTAAATTTAATGATATTTAAGAACATTACAAAGAGTAGTGAAAATACTACTAAAAATTAATAAATTAAGTAAAATCTTGGAAAAGTATCTTTAAAAATACCTAAATGGTAATCGAATATAGCTCTCTTACTTGTTTTACATAAAATTTACTAGTATTTTAGAATAATGTAAAAAGATATTAAAAATACTACTTTTTTTAAAAAGTACTAAATTAAGTAAAATCTTTAAAAATATATAAATAAATATACATTTTACTACTATTTGAGAATAGTATTAAAAATACTACTTTTTTAAAAAAGGTGAAAAAAGTAAAATTTTTTTAAAAAGCGTTTAAAATTCAGTAAAATCCAAAAAAAACAACTCAACAATTAAATACATAATCTAAACTAAATTTACTACTATTTAAGAACGTTACAAAAGAGTAGTAAAAATATTACTTTTTTAGAAATGACTAAATTAAGTAAAATCATGGAAAATATTAAAAAAATACCTAAATAATAATCAAATAATTTGTTATACATGCCATTTACTACTATTTGAGAATAATGTAAAAAAGTATTAAAAATACTACTTTTTTAAAAAAGTACTAAATTAAATAAAATCTTTAAAAATATATAAAATATTAAAAAAATATACATTTTACTACTATTTTAGAATAGTATTAAACTTTATTTAAAAATGTGAAAAAAAGTATTAAAAATTCTATTTTTTCAAAAGCGTATGAAATTTAGTAAAATCATAAAAAACAGCTCAAAACTTATTAAATACATGATCTAAACGAAATTTTCTGATATTTAAGAACATTACAAAAGAGTAGTAAAAATATTCTTTTTTTAAATATTACTAAATCAAGTAAAATCTTGGAAAAGATAAAAAATCTTAAAAAAAAATTACCTAAATAATAATAAAATAATTTTTTACATACAATTTACTATTTTTTAAGTATATTGTTAAAAAGTATTAAAAATACTACTTTTTTAAAAAAGTGCTAAATTAAGTAAAATCTTTAAAAATACATAAAAAATCAAGTAAATAAACGTTTTATAAGTAAATAAACGTTTTATTTACTACTATTTTAGAATAGTATTGAAAATACTACTTTTTTAAAAAAGTACAAAATTAGAGTAAATTTCAAAAAATAGTTCTCTAAATATAAAATATTAAACAAATATACATTTTACTACTATTTGAGAATAGTATTAAAAATACTACTTTATTTAAAAAATGTGAAAAAGTATTAAAATTTCTATTTTTTCAAAAGCGTACGAAATTTGGAAAAATCTTAAAAAAACAGCTCAAAACTTATTAAATACATGATCTTAACTAAATTTACAGCTATTTAAGAACGTTACAAAAGAGTAGTAAAAATATTCCTTTTTTAAATAATCTTGGAAAAGATAAAAAGTCTTTAAAAAATACCTAAATAATAATCAATGAATTTTTTTACATACAATTTACTATTATTTTAGAATATTGTTAAAAAGTATTAAAAATACTACTTTTTTAAAAAAGTGCTAAATTAAGTAAAATCTTTAAAAATACATAAAAAATCAAGTAAATAAACGTTTTATATAAATTTTACTACTATTTCAGAATAGTATTAAAAATACTACTTTTTTAAAAAAAGGTGCAAAATTAGTTTAAATTTCAAAAAATAGTTCTCTAAATTACTTTAAACATGTATTCTAATAAAATACAATTATTTAACTAAATTTCTATATCGTTGTTCACTACTGAGAATTTTGTTTACCACTAATTGTTATAAATTTGTTTGCATTTACCTACTGTACATTACCATTTATTTTTATTATGCTATTTTGCCTGTAAACTCTAAGACCTTTAGCTACTAACATTAGACATTAATATTTATCTAGTTTCATTACAAATCTCAAGAAAATTAACAAAGTTGAAAGAAAACATTAACATGAAAATAAAAATATAATACTCTTAAGAGTAAAACCTAACCATAACATAATGAAATTTAACAACATACATAGTTGTAAATAGTAACAAATACTTTTAATATAAACTAAAAAAACCGCAAAATTGATATACTCACTACAACCGCAAACTGGTGGTCAATAACCGACAACATTTTATATGGATGCCAGCGTATAATGCAGAGATGTGTGGACAATTTTTAGACAAATGTCTATATGGTGTTTACTGCTCATATATACTTATATACTCATTTATTTATTTTTTCTAGTATATATTAAAAACATGTTCGTACATGCATGTCTTCACATGTGTTAAGTTTTTAATATAACAAACACGTATACTATTACAAAATTCCAAAACATATATTCACACACTTGCATTTTGTATGTGAAAAAATAAACATAAAAACTACACAAATCTACCCACCGTCGAAACAACAAATAAAATAACAACATTATTTGCATATAAACAAATAATCAGCAAAATAGCAACAACAAAAGCAAGAGCAATAGCAACAGTATCAGTAATAAAACACAGTGGAATTAAGTAAAGTAATAGAAGAAAATTTCAAAATATTTACAGATTTGAAAAAAATTTTAAATTTTTTCGTATAGAAAACTGTCTTTTGTAAAGACTGTTTTCCTATACAAAACTGTATTTATGTTGAAATCAACTTTCCGTAGTTCTCAAATAACGTACATACATGATTCATACATCAAAATATCGGGAATTCTCCCGGCTCATTTGTTATTTAAAATCATGAAAATCGGTCCATAAATGGCTGATATATAAGCTGAAAATCGAGACAACCTCAATTTTTGGCCTATTTTTTATCTATATCTGGATTACTAAGTCACAAATATAGACAATATGGATATCTAACAAGTAAGAGCTATATTCTGCCGAATCTGATATACCATTCACCAAATTATACTTCAAAATACAAATTTTAAATATTTTTAGGTAAACAAAAATTTTTTTTTCCAAAGTTTTTTTTTGTAAAAATTTTTTTTTTCGAATTCTTTTTTTAATTTTTTTTTTTAAATTTCAAATTAATTTTTTTTCTTAATTTAAAATTTTTTTTTTGGTTTTTTCAATTTTTTTTTTGTGAAAAAAAAAATCGGTTTAAAATTTGACCTATTGTAGGTCCAACTTACTATGGTCTTATATACGTCGTTGCAAAGGTCTTTGAAATATCTATCATTAGATATCCATATTGTCTATATTAATGACTTAGTAATCCAGATAGATATACACACAGCCTCAAAAGTGAGTAAACACTAGAGAATTTTTTGATTTGTTTAAGATCATTTTAATCACTATAGTTCGATTTAAATTTTTTTTTTCAGAATCGAATCTATTATTCCACCCAATCTCCAACAAACCGAAACATTTAAATTTTAATCGATGGATAGATTTTAGGATTTTCATTATATTAAAAAAAAAATCATATAATTTTTGGTGTTTACTCACTTTTGAGGATCACTGTAGGTCAAAAATAGGTAAAAAATCGAGGTTGTCCTTGTTTTTTCCTCATATCTCAGCCATTTGTGAACCGATTTTGCTGATTTTAAATAGCAAACTTCTCGAAAGCATGTCTGACAGAACTATTGAAGATTTGGATGCCGAAGATATCTGGGTTCTACAGAAAATTGATTTCAACAGACAGACGGACAGACAGACAGACAAACGGACATTGCTATATCGAATCCGCTATCTATAAGGATCCAGAAAATATATACTTTATAGGGTCGGAAATGAAAAATGTAGAAATTACAAACGGAATGACAAACTTATATATAGCCTTCTCACGAAGGTGAAGGGTATAATAGTAATAGATATTTCAGTTATAGTCCATTGCAACGATGTATATAAGGCTATAGTAATTTGGATGTACAATGGATCAAAATCGGGAAAAATATTTTTTAACCCGAATTTTGTTTACCAAACAAATTTTCTTTTTATTTTTTTATAATTTTTATACCCTACACCATAGGGGAGGGTATAATGCGTTTGTGCAGATGTTTGTAATGTCCAACAATATTGGTCTAACACCCACCTTTAAGTATACCGATCGACTTAGAATCACTTTCTGAGTCGATTAAACGATGTCCGTCCGTCCGTCTGGCTGGTCGGCTGACTGTCCATGTAAACTTTGTGCGCAGAGTACAGGTCGCAATTTTGAAGATATTTCGATCAAATTTGGTACATATTATTTTTTCCACACAAGGACCAAGCCTATTGAAACTGGCTGAAATCGGTCCATTATTTCACCTAGCCCCCATACAAATGTCCTCTCGAAATTGCACTTTATCGGTCATAAATGTTTAATTTATATATGTATCTCCACAAATTCCGCTCCAAATAAGTTTTATATATAAAAAATTCATGTCACCTAATTTTGTTACGATCCGTCCATAATTAGTCATAGCTCCCATATAGACACGCTTCCGAAAATCAATTTAACGTGCATAAATCGCTTAAAAATGTTGGTATACACACAAAATTCAACATAGTTAACTTTAATATAGACATAAATCACACGACCCAATTTCATGGTGATCGGTCCATAATTGGTCATAGCTCCCATATAAGGTCCACTTCCGAAAATCACTCAAAAATATAAATTTTTGAAATTTTAAAAGCAACTTGTTTTTGCTCTTTTACTTAGTGTAGGGTATTATATGGTCGGGCTTGACCGACCATACTTTCTTAATAATTTGTTTTTTTTTACCTATTTCTCAAAGGTTTTAAAAAATGTTTCCCATCTGAAGTCATTGAGTTTAACACACCATCGTTTTCACTGTCTTTAAGTTTTCCTTATATTGATAACATCTGCTGAAAGCCTAGCTCCTGCTTTATTAATATTCCAAATTTTTTCTCCTTTACAGCTCCACTGTGCCTTCGACACCACAACTTAAAATTTCCATTTATATGTGAACACAATCACTAAAGCTAATATACAAATACATGCGGAATATTCACAACATTGAGAGTAAAATTGAAATAAACAATAACAAAAATCCAAACAAGAATTTTATGAGACAACAACAACAACATGTTAGAGCAACAACGCCAATCAAAACTAACAACATGTGAGTACTAAATTTAATGTATATTTTTGCATTAAACAGGAGAAAGGCCAGTAGGTTAAACGAATTGAATCTTTAAAAGAAAGGAAATCAATAAAATAGTTTTTAGTAAGAGATCTATTAGCTTCTTTTAACTTTATAGGATAGTTATTAGAGGCAATTGTCCATTAAAAAAGCTGTTTTAAAAGTGAGACTCAAAAACCTTTTACTTTTGTAAAGAGATGATCTCTTTCAGGTTTTTATAAGTTTCTCAAAAATTTAATTTTCTCCTAAGTCCTTGTTTTTTTTAGTACAACAAATTGCTCAATTTCAGCTTCATTGAAATTCCTTTCACAAACCATTTCAGACAAATTTGAAAACATAACTTGCTAATTTTGATCCAATTCTTGTAAACATCTGCATGTCAGCCATAGAGTTTCTAAATTTCTAAATGAATTTTAATGTTTTTTATTTGGTATTCCAAAGACGCTTACTATTTGCAGTAGTTGGCTTTTTAACATAAATTGTTTTAAGTTTGGTTGGAGTTGTGAGTTGTTTATGTCCTCACATAAATTCAACACTCTTTTAATTTCTAGGTTGATATAATTTAAGCCATTTTCTATATTTTTATGTTATTTTCCTACATATTTCAAAACTTTCCTTTAGATTACAAATAATTTATTTAGTTTAGTTTTTGTTATTTACTATTTATATTATTAACTTTGTGCAAAAAAAAGGAGTATATTGTTTAACAAAAAAGCTTAACTTTTAAATTGCATGTTGTGTTTTTGTGTTTAACTTTTTAATGTAAAATTTCAAACTATTTTTCTAATTTACTTTGGACTCAAAATAAATTAGTTAAACGTTCTGTATGTAATATTTAGAAATGTTCAAGTAAAACCCTAAAAATATTGAGCTATGTTTGTGTAAATCACTCTAACTTCCAAAATATAAAACCGAAAGTAATGAGTTTCAGCTAAAATATTTACCAATCTCCTGGGCAGTTTGGTATTAAAAATCAGCAAAATCGTTTAAGTAGAAAAAAAGTTATCTTCGAAAATGTGAAACAATTTAAGTTTGTTTGTGTAAATCACTCTCACTTCTGAAATATAAAACCAAAAGTAATGAGTTTCAGTTAAAATATTGGCCAATGTCTTAGGCAATTTGGTATTGAATATCAATAAAATAGTTTAAGTAGAAAAAAAGTTATATACGAAATTGTGAAATAATTTCAATTTGTTTGTGTAAATCACTCTCACTTCTGAAATATAGTACCGAAATTAATGAGTTTCAGCACGAATATTTATCAATGTCCTAGGCTGTTTGGTATTGAAAATCAGCAAAATCGTTTCAGTACAAAAAAAGTTATACACAAAATTGTGAGACAATATCTTAAACAAATTTGGTTATTTTATGAAATACTATTTTCAACATTGTTAATGATGTATATCTTGTTGTTGTAATGTGTAGATTATTTCGGATCAATAATGTTGTTGTTATTGTACAACAACATGCTTACATTAACATGAACTTAATGGGTGTTTGCTCGTATGTATGTTGAGACAAGTATAATTTCTGAAATTTTCTTTTGTATTTAAACTTGTTTTTGTCTAATTCCCCCTTCAGACTTTTTCTTCCATTCTAGTTAATTGCACAAAATTTAATGAAAATTAGATTTTAGTTTTGTACAGTCATCAATATGGAAGCGAGGGTGATTCTTGTAATTTTGTTGATTGGTGTAGAGTATTTAAGATCCGCTAAAGCCACTTTTAAAATTTAAAAATAATTTTATTTTTTTCTTTCCCATGCAAACTTTTTCTTGTATTAAAACTAGAGTTATGTGTTGTAGGGAGTTTGATGTTTTGGTAGTTTTTGAAATAAAATTCTATAGAAGTTATTTTTAATGTGAGGTTATATTTGAGCATTAGATGAATGTATTAAAAAACAAATAGAGGTTTTGTTATATAGAATGTAGAATTGAAAATAACTACAAAACCAAATAAATAAATTATATTTAAATTAAATGAATATAGCTGATTAAATCGTGATCTATTTGACTTTAACTAAAGTTCTTGGAAATATAATCTGAATTCAATGATCAACAAATAGTTTAAATTAGTAATCGGTATTTGCAGCAATAAAGGGCCGATTGCAATCAAAAACTACTTGTTGATTTTTATTATTTTTTAATAAATGTTTGGTACTTCTTAAAAAAAGTGTTTTTACTTTTTCCAAAAACTACTTTTAGTTATTTTTTTAAAAAGTATTTTTTTACTACCTTTTGTAAAAAAAATACTTTTTTGAACTTTCTTTAAACGTTATTTTGAGTGCATTTTTTTAGAAGTTATTTCTTAAAAGAACTATTGATACTATTTTTACTACTTTTCTTAAAAATTCATATTTAGTACATTTTAAACCTTTTCCTTAAAATAACCTTTTAGTATATTTTTCAAAAGTTATATTAGTACTATTTTAACTACTTTTTTGAAAAAGAGTTTTTTACAATTTTCAAAAAAATACGTTTAAGTAATCTTTCCAAAAAGTACTTTATAGTAGTTTTTCAAATAAGTAATTTTTCAAGAATTTATTTTTCATACATTTCCTAAAAAGTACTTTTTAGTACATTTCCTAAAAAGTACTTTTTAATACATTTCCTAAATAGTACTTTTTAGTACATTTACTAAAAAATCCTTAGTACTTTTTTAAAAAAGTACTTTTAGTACATTTCTTAAAAAGTACTTTTTAGTAAATTTCCTAAAAAGTACCTTTTAGTACATTTCCTAAAAAGTACTTTTTAGTACATTTCCTAAAAAGTACTTTTTAGTACATTTCCTAAATAGTACTTTTTAGTACATTTACTAAAAAGTGCATTTTAGTACTTTTTAAAAAGTGCATTTTAGTACTTTTTTAAAAAGTGCATTTTAGTACTTTTTTAAAAAAGTACTTTTTAGTACATTTCCTAAAAAGTACTTTTTAGTACATTTCCTAAAAAGTACTTTTTAGTACATTTCCTAAAAAGTACTTTTTAGTACATTTCCTAAAAAGTACTTTTTAGTACATTTCCTAAAAAGTACTTTTTAGTACAATTCCTAAAAAGTACTTAGTGGTTTTTCAAAAAAGTACTTTCCCTTAAAAGAACTATTTAGTACTTCATAGTAATTGTTCCAAAAGTATTTTTTTAAAGTACAATACTTTTAAGTAATTAGGTAAAAAAGTACTTTTAAGTAATTCTTACAAAAAGTACTTTAATGTCATTTTTTCAAAAAGTTTTTTTTTGTACTTTTTCTAAAACGTATTTTCTATCAAAAGTACTTTACATTTTTCAATAAAGTACTTTTAAGTAATTTTTCCAAAAAGTACTTTTAAATTATTGTTTCAAAAAGTACTTCTAAATTATTGGTACAAAAATAACTTTCAAATAATTATTTTCCAAAAAGTAGATTTTAGTAACTTTTTGAAAAAGTAATTTTTAGTACCTTTTTTATTATGTACTTTTAGTACTTTTTTTAATAATTTTCTCAAAAAAGTACATTTAAGTAGTTTTCCAAAAGTACAAAAAAGAGCTTTTCCTTAAATGAACTATTTAGTACTTTATAGTAATTGTTCAAAAAGTATTTTTTTTAAAGTACAATACTTTTTTTTAGGTAAAAAAGTACTTTTAAGTAATTCTTACAAAAAGTACATTAATGTAATTTTTTCAAAATGTTTTTTTTAGTACTTTTTCTAAAACGTATTTTCTTTCAAAAGTACTTTACATTTTTCAAGAAAGTACTTTTATGTAATTTTTCCAAAAAGTACTTTTAAATTATTGTTTCAGAAAGTACTTTTAAATCATTGTTTCAAAAAGTACTTTTAAATAATTTTTTCCAAAAAGTAGATTTTAGTACCTTTTTGAAAAAGTTGTTTTTAGTACCTTATTTGTTATGTACTTTTAGTACTTTTTTTAATACTTTTCTCAAAAAAGTACATTTAAGTAGTTTTCCAAAAGTACACAAAAGTGCTTTTCCTTAAATGAACTATTTAGTACTTTATAGTAATTGTTCAAAAAGTACAATACTTTTAAGTAATTAGGTAAAAAAGTACTTTTAAGTAATTCTTCCAAAAAGTACTTTAATGTAATTTTTTCAAAATGTTTTTTTGTACTTTTTCTAAAACGTATTTTCTTTCAAAAGTACTTTCCATTTTTCAAGAAAGTACTGTTAAGTATTTTTTCCAAAAAGTACTTTTAAATTATTGTTTCAAAAACAACCTTCAAATAATTTATTCCAAAAAGAAGATTTTAGTACCTTTTTGAAAAAGTAATTTTTAGTACCTTTTTTATTAAGTAATTTTAGTACTTTTTTAATATTTTTTTCAAAAAAGTACATTTAAGTAATTTTGAAAAAGTACATTACATATAGTAATTTTTCAAAAAAGTACTTTTCCTTAAAAGTACTATTTAGTACTTTATAGTAATTTTTCCAAAAAAAGTATTTTTTCTAAAAAGTACTTTTTTTTGTAATACATTCTCTCAGAAGTACTTTTTTCAAGAAAGTTCTTTTAAGCAATTCTTCTTAAGTAATTCTTCCAAAAAGTACTTTAATGTGATTTTTCCAAAAAGTTGTACTTTTACATTTTTAAAGAAAGTACTGTTACGTAATTTTTCCAAAAAGTACTTTTAAATTATTGTTTATAAACAACTTTCAAATAATGTTTTCCAAAAAGTAGATTTTTTTTTACCTTTAGTAATTTTGAAAAAGCAATTATAGTAATTTTTCAAAAAAAGTACTTTTTCTGAAAAGTACTATTTTGTACTTTGTAGTAATTTTTCCAAAAAGTATTTTTTTCTAAAATGTACTTTTAAATTATTGTTTCAAAAATAACAATGAAGTAATTTTTTCCAAAAAGTACTAAAATTTAGTTTTTAGTACTTTTAGAACTTTTTCAATACTTTTTTCAAAAAAGTGCATTTCAGTGATTTATAATAGTTTTTCAAAAAAGTTCTTTTAAGTAATTTTCCTTAAAAGTACTATTTAGTACTTTATAGTAATTTCTGCAAAAAGTATTTTTTTCTAAAAAGTACTTTTATTTAATTTTTCCAAAAAGTAGTTATTAGTACTTTTTCTAAATACATTCTCTCAGAAGTACTTTTTTTCAAGAAAGTACTTTTAAGTATGTAATTGTTACAAAAAGTACTTTTAGTCATTGTTTAAGCAAGGTTTCTGTCAGTAAATAATTGTTTAAAAAAAAGAATAATTTTAGGTACTTTTGACATGCTGCAAAAAGTACTTTCTTTTCAAATTCAATGTTTATTCAGAAATACTATATCCTGAATTTATACAAAACAATTTTGATTTTAATGAATTTTTAAACGTATTTTAAGTAAAAACCATTTTTGGTACTTTTTGATAAAAAAAAGTACCAAAAGAAGCTTTTTCTTTCAAATTCATAAAATAAGTGACAAAATTTAATTTCTGAATGTATAGAAAAATATAATATAATAATATAAAAAACATATTGGTACTTTTAATGGCACCCTTATTTATTATAATATAAAAAAGTTCTTCTATAAATTGTTATCCTCTCCCTTCTCTCATGTATATTTTACAAAATCCCTGAAGACCATTAATTTATTTAATAAAAAATAAACTTCCGCTACTACCTTTTCAATTTATACTTTTAATTTCCTTAATAAAAAATAATTGGAATTATTTATCAAGGCAATTAATTTAAAACTTTACAAAATACTTATTTAAGCAACATAAAAAACTCTAACCCTAGCTATAATACTTAAAATACAAAATAAATAAATATAATTTAACAAAAAACTACATTAAATATTAAACACTCAACACAAACCCTTATAAAAAACCTAAAAACTTATCTTACATTAAATTAATTTCTCAGAAAACAAAAACCAACTTGCTTAAATTGGCCAGCTCAAAACAAACAAAAAAAAATTATCTTAAACCACATTATTTAACAAATTAATGGTCAATTTTGGTTTAAATATTAGTAAAGATAAAACAAAAATGAAAATAAATAAACTTCAACTTAAAAAAGAAATTGTAATAAAATACTTAAAATATTACACAAATAACAATAATTTTAAACCAGAAATTGTTATTAAATCTTTTTCAAATCTATTTCCTCATTAAATATTTATGTTCTTTGTTTATCAAGGGAATATCCCTTGATAATTCCAATTCCAATTGCCGTAATTTAAAATTAAAATTTCAAATATATTACTTACGCAATTCTGATCTCTTACTGCAATCGATATTATAGGGCAAATCGCATTTCTCATCATTGGGACTGTAATCGTTAAATACCATGCCATCAGCGCATAATTTTTCAGTCGCCACACCATCACTGTAATTAATTTTTGGGGAGTTAGAAAGATACATAGTGATTAAATTAGACAGCATATCACATGTTAAAGAAATAAATATAGAAAAAACAATAAATGTAGATTAGAATTTGGTGACACACTAGTATCAGGGGTATACAAACACACAAATAATATATAGGTACACTAACACAGATATGGCTAATTAGAAACAATTGAATGTGCATTTGATGATGGTTTACACTAGCTGGTGATAAATATTTAATATGTGGCACAAACCTGTTTTATTCGTTTAAAGATTAAAATCAGCCTTTTAAAGCCCCCCAGAAAACTAACCCAAAATTTACACAAAAACTGTAATTTTACACAAAGTGTTTGATTTCATAAAAAAAATCAAATTTTACAAAAAAAGCTTAAATTTCAATTAAATTTTACACAAAAACTAATTTTACAAAAACACAAATATTACACAAAAACTGTAATTTTACACAAAATGTTTGATTTCATAAAAATATTCAAATTTTACAAAATGATTAAATTTCAATTACTATATGATGTAAAAAGCCAAATTTTACACAAAAACTAATTTTACCAAAAACACAAAAACTTTATTTTCACTCCAATACACTAAATATAACCAAACAAAAATATATTTCAGGCAAAAATAATGCACAAACACAAATTTTAAACAAAAACTAGAATTTAACGCCAAAATAACTAATTCGAAAAAAGTACGCCAATTTCACACCAGAACACTAATTTACAGAAACACTTAAATTGTACTTAAAAGCTCAAATTTTTCAGGACAAATCAAATTGCGCACCAAAAAAAGGGAATTTGAAACAAAAACGCTAATTTCGCATAAAAACATTAATTTACAGAAATACGTAAATTTTTACACAAAAACTCTAATTTCACACAAAAAACACAAATAAATGCATACCAGAAATGCTATTTTTTGAAAAATCTTAAATTTTACACAAACAACTCTAAATTTAAAATTGTGTAAAATTAGCGTCTTTTGAAAAAAAACATTAATTTACAGAAATACGTAAATTTTTATACAAAATCTCTAATTTCACACAAAAGACACAAATAAATTCATACTTAAATTTTACACAAACAACTCTAAATTTAAAATTGTGTCAAATTAGCGTCTTTTCAAATTCAAATTTTGTATGTAAAATCAAAATGTATGTTCTGTCAAAAACGCGTTATATTACTACTGCAATCATTAATTTTACACAAAATACGCAAATTTTACAAAAAATCGAATAATTTATAAAATTTTAAATCCAAATTAATTTGAAACGCTTATTTTATACTAAAACTCTGTAATTTAATAAAATAATTACACTTGTACACCAAAACTCAAATAATATAAAATTCCATTTTCACACCTAAAATTCAAAAGTCTTAAAAAAATACATACTATCATTTTACACCAGAACGAATTTAAAACAAAAACGTTAATACTATACAAAATTTTAATTTCTCACAAAAAAAAAAAAACAATAAATTTCAATAATTATTTAACTTAAAAATTTATATTTACTAATTTTACAGAAAAAATTAAATCAAAATTTAATTTCAAAAACATTAGTCTAAAATGCTAATTTATGACAAAATTTCCAATTACCCTTCAAGAAAACGCTTATTTCTCACAAATTTTACAAAAAAATTTAAATTTTACAAAAAAATTTAAATTTTACAAAAAAATTTAAATTTTACATAAAAATTTAAATTTTACATAAAAATTTAAATTTTACATAAAAATTTAAATTTTACATAAAAATTTAAATTTTACATAAAAATTTAAATTTTACATAAAAATTTAAATTTTACATAAAAATTTAAATTTTACATAAAAATTTAAATTTTACATAAAAATTTAAATTTTACATAAAAATTTAAATTTTACATAAAAATTTAAATTTTACATAAAAATTTAAATTTTACATAAAAATTTAAATTTTACATAAAAATTTAAATTTTACATAAAAATTTAAATTTTACATAAAAATTTAAATTTTACATAAAAATTTAAATTTTACATAAAAATTTAAATTTTACATAAAAATTTAAATTTTACATAAAAATTTAAATTTTACATAAAAATGTAAATTTTACATAAAAATGTAAATTTTACATAAAAATGTAAATTTTACATAAAAATGTAAATTTTACATAAAAATGTAAATTTTACATAAAAATGTAAATTTTACATAAAAATGTAAATTTTACATAAAAATGTAAATTTTACATAAAAATGTAAATTTTACATAAAAATGTAAATTTTACATAAAAATGTAAATTTTACATAAAAATGTAAATTTTACATAAAAATGTAAATTTTACATAAAAATGTAAATTTTACATAAAAAAATTCATAAAATAAAAAACGCAGAACTTCATAGAAACTTAATTTCACCAAAGAAAAAAAAAACGCTAAATTCATATCAAATACGCTTATTTTGCGTACAAATTCATATTTTTCTTAAAAACGCAAAGTTACGCAAACGTAAATTTACACAAAATTTTAATTTAAAAAAAAAACCCTAAATTTATTTCAAAAACGCAAATTTTATATGAAAATTAATATTTCTTTAAAAAAAATCTAATTTGACACAATTTATATGACACATAAAAATCTAAATTCATACCAAAAACTCTGGTTTTATACAACGCTATTTCAACATTAAAGGGCTAATTTTAAAACAAATGCAAAATTTAAAATTCAAATACAAAACGACTACAAATGGAAAAATTTAGATTTTTTCACTAAACGTTAATTTTACATCCAGCAAATAATTAAAAAAATCTAATTTGTAAAAAATTCACAAAAAAACGATAAATTCGTGAAAAATTCCAAATTTTATATAAAACTCAATTTACACTAAATTATCTAAATCTTTAGCGTTTTTGGTGAACAAAAATTTCTTGGAAAAACGATAAACTAATAATGCTAATTTTACACTAAAACGCAAATTTACACAAAAACTATAAAAACGCAGATTTTACGCTAAACCGGCTATTAGACATAATTTTACATAATAACGCCAAATTTACACAATCGGATGTTTTGATAGATAATTATGAATAAGTGAAAAAAAAGCAAAATTTTAATTTAGAAATGTGTTTGTCATTCTGTTCAATGATCAAATTGGAGAAATTAAGTCAATATCATAGATACTTTTAATTGTTCAATGGTTTTTTGTCTAGCTCTTTAAATATTTTTGAAATGATGTTACGTTGTTTTGCATTTTAGATGACAATATAAACACTATGTAAAAGGGCAAAAACATTTTTGTTTTAAAATTTCAATAATTTATATTTTTGAGTGATTTTCGGAAGAGGGCCTTATATGGGGCTATGACCAACTATGGACCGATCACCATGAAATTAGGTCGTGTGATTTATGTCTATATGAAAGTTTACTATGTTGAATTTTGTGAGTATACCAACATTTTTAAGCGATTTATGCACGTTAAAGTGATTTTCGGAAGCGGGCATATATGGGAGCTATGACTTATTATGGACCGATTGTAACAAAATTTGGTGACATGAATTTTGTATATATAAAACTTATTTGGAGCGGAATTTGTGGAGATACATTTATAAATTAAACATTTATGACCGATAAAGTCCAATTTCGGAAGGACAGTTGTATGGGGGCTAGGTGAAATAATGGACCGATTTCAGCCAGTTTCAATAGGGTTGGTCCTTGGGCCGAAAAAATAAAATGTACTAAATTTGATCGAAATATCTTCAAAATTGCGACCTGTACTCTGCGCACAAGGTTTACATGGATAAAAATTGTAATTTTACACTTTTAAACAAAAACGCTGATTTTACACCAAAAATTAGTTTTGACTCAAAAATCAAAATTTCTTAAAACGTTACTAATTTCATTAAAATTTAGTTTCAGAACATCGTTAATTTCTATCAAAAAATCCTTGACCTTCTACAAATTTCTTTAAAAAAAATAAAATTTCACACCGAATGGAAAATTTTACACAAAAAAAAACGTAAAATTCACGCAAAATGCTAAAACTCCAAATACGACAAATAAATACCAAAACCGTAATTATACACAATAGCAAACATAAAAATTGTAATTTTACACTTTTAAACAAAAACGCTGATTTTACACCAAAAATTAGTTTTTACGCAAAAATAAAAATTTCTTAAAACGTTACTAATTTCATTAAAATTTAGTTTCAGAACATCGTTAATTTCTATCAAAAAATTCTTGACCTTCTACAAATTTCTTTAAAAAAAATTCAAATTTTACACCGAATAGAAAATTTTACACAAAAAAAAAACCGTAATTATACACAAAAGCAAACATAAAAATTGTAATTTTACACTTTTAAACAAAAACGCTGACTTTACACCAAAAAATCAGTTCTGACTCAAAAATAAAAATTTCTTAAAAACTTTACTAATTTCATTAAAATTTAGTTTCAGAACATCGTTAATTTCTATCAAAAAATCCTTGGCCTTCTACAAATTTCTTTAAAAAAAATAAAATTTCACTCCCAATAGAAAATTTTACACAAAAAAAAACGTAAAATTCACACAAAATGCTAAATCTCAAAATACGATAAATAAATACCAAAACCGTAATTATACACAAAAGCAAACATAAAAATTGTAATTTTACACTTTTAAACAAAAACGCTGATTTTACACCAAAAATTAGTTTTTACGCAAAAATAAAAATTTCTTAAAACGTTACTAATTTCATTAAAATTTAGTTTCAGAACATCGTAAATTTCTATCAAAAAATCCTTGACCTTCTACAATTTTATGAAAATTATGCCAGTGTAAACTCTGCTTATCCAAATATTTCATACATTTTGCCAACTACACTAATAAATTACTGTGCAAAAATGTTACTGAATGTGTATGTGTGTGTGATTTTCTAAATCTCCAAACACACATATTAAATATTTTCTCTTACATACACACAAAAACATTCACACACTCCTAGTAAGTACATACATCCCCAGGGGGCGTATGTGAAATGGAGATTTCAAAGGTAATTCTACATTTAATTGAGTGTTTCTTTTATTTTAGTGTGTGAGAGTGTTGTTTCCCCTTGTTACATCACTCGCTCTGCTGTAGCTCTGGGTTTATAGAGATTTTTTGTTGTTGTTGATGTTGTTGTTGTTTTTACATTTAACGCTGGGGGAATTTTCTTAATGTGTTTTTACATCATTTAAACTCTAGTAAATGCAGGGGTGGTAGAGTGAGAGTGTCTATGGCAAATTTTGTGTATTAAATAATGTTGTGTGTGTGTTTATTAAGAAGTGCTTAGGGATTTAATGATTTTACACAAATACTCTAACAAATAAACTTATACATTTCTAAACAAGGTAATTTTTTTTGTGTTCTTGTTGTTGTTAATTTTGCTATTGGCTTTGCTTGTGTTCGGTTTATTAATGTCCTTAATTTGAAAAAGTGTTAAAGTAATTATATTTTATTAAGTGTCAACACAAACATAATTGACAGCCAAAATAATTTGTAATAGAGTCTGGGAGTGTGCTTAACAGGCATTTGAAGGGAAATTGCTTAGGAAATATGTAAACAATTTAAGGAAATTAATTCTTTTTAATATAATTAATGTTTTCTCTTTTTGTTATAATGAATAAAAATGTATACTTACACACAAGCATAATATTTATCACATTGCTCATCGCTGGGAAAGAAACCAATGGGCTCGGGACACTGTTTGGTGGGCTTGTAATCCTCTGCTACTGGTGGTGGATCGGTGGGTCTTTTGGGTAAATGCCTTTGGGAGTGTGGATGACCGGCACCCGCTCTAAAGCCGGGACGTTGGGCCACAGTGCAACCTTAAAAGAAAATCAATAAAAAATTATATATTAGAAATTTATGGGAAATAAACATGAACTAGGAAATTGAAATTATATTTTTAGTAAACACGTCATTTGTTGCAAGTGTTGAGTTACACAATAAATATGATTTTATATATTTTTTTTTAGTTTTTTCATTTTTCTCAATTCTCTGATGATATAAATTATGAAACGGAAATGTGATTTATAATTTTTGTAAGCCCTACACAAGTGTTTTAGGACTTAGTAAAGAGTTTGAAACAATAATTTCATATTAAACTAAGGGCCTCATTTTATAAAACGAAACGACAAACGTTAAACAAATTTTATATGGAAAATATTCAAGTTTCAAACCCTTTCCCCAGTATTCTTCATACAAATTGCTTACGTTTCGGAACGCTTCGTTTTACAAAATGAGGCCCTAAAAGAAATTTTCAATTTTTTTTTAATAAATTAGGGAAATTTAGAATTTTCAAAAATTCGAACTTAACTTCGAAGTTATTATTTTTAGCCAAAAATAATTAATTTAGCTTTTTTATAGTAAACAAAAGCATTATTTTGTATTTTGACAAGTTTTAAATTTTGGAAAACAAATAATTCCAAATAATAATTTCAAATTCTTTAATATTTAGCATGAGTATTCAAAATATTATTTTGTTTTAGAATATTTGCAAAAATTCCTAATTTATTTAACTTTATAACAAATTTGTGTAATTTTTTGAAATAGAAAAAATTTAATTTTTAAATTTTTACAAAATTTAAATTTTCGAACATAACTAATTTCAAGAAAAAATAGTCGAATTTACATTTTTCCTTATTATTTTGCATAGTCATAAAATTTTTTATCATTTTATCTTAATTTCGAAAATTCGAACTTGATTTCGAAATTCAAATTTATGTTCGAAAATACTACTTTTAGCTTGTTTATTAAGAAAATAAAGATATTTGTTTGTTTTAAAGA
The DNA here is from genome assembly GCF_958450345.1 of Calliphora vicina. NCBI lineage: Eukaryota > Metazoa > Arthropoda > Insecta > Diptera > Calliphoridae > Calliphora > Calliphora vicina. The sequence goes on from NC_088781.1 coordinate 137,273,614, forward strand.
AATTTACACATATTTTCGATGTTCGAAAAAAGCAATTTTAAATTTTCGTTTCATTTTGTCAGGTTTTCAATGTTCGAACATAAACAATCACATGAAAAACTAATCAAATTTAATTTGTATGGTATAATTTAGCTTAAATATAAAACTGTAAACTTTTTAGCTTAATTTCGAAAATTCGAACATGATTTCGAAATTTGAATTTATATTCGAAAATACTACTTTTAGCTTGTTTATTAAAGAAATAACGATATTTGTTTGTTTCAAAGAAATTTACAATATTTTCGATGTTCGAAAAATGCAATTTTAAATTTTCGTTTAATTTTGTCAGGTTTTCAATGTTCGAAAATAAACAATCACATGAAAAACTAATCAAATTTAATTTGTATGGTATAATTTAGCTTAAATATAAAATTTTAAACTTTTTAGCTTAATTTCGAAAATTCGAACATGATTTCGAAATTTGAATTTATGTTCGAAAATACTACTTTGAAAATAAAGATATATGTGACATCTTACATTTTATCGATGTTCGAAATAAGCAGTTTTTAATGGTTTGCTTAATTTTTTTAACATTTTGCCATATTTTCAAGTTCGAAAACAAATAAACACAAGAAAAACTGGTGAAATTTAAATTTTTTGTACTATTTAGGTGGAATATTAGAATTGTAAACATTTTAGTTAAATTTCGAAAATTCGAACTTGATTTCGAAATTTGTATTTATGTTCGAAAATACTATTTTTTGCTTGTTAGTTATGAAAATAAACATATTTGTTTGTTTCAATGACATTTACAATAATTTTCGATTTTCGAAATAAACAATTTTAAATTGATTGTTTAATTTTTCAACATTTTGCCATATTTTCAATATTCGAAAACAAATAAACACATTAAAAACTGGTTAAATCTACATGTTTTGTATTATTTAGCTGGAATATTAAAATTGTAAACATTTTACCTTAATTTCGAAAATTCGAACTTGATTTCTAAATTCGTAAATACTATTTTTTGCTTGTTGGTTATTATAATAAAGATATTTGTTGGTTTTAATCACATGATCACTTATTTTGAATATTCGAAATGAGCTGTTCCCAATGTTTTGTTTTATTTGTTAATATATTTTCAGGGTTTCAATGTTCGAAAATAGCTAATCACAAGAAAAACTGCTAAAATGTACATTTTTGGTATTATTTATCTGGAATATTAAAATTGTAAACATCAAGTTCGAAAATTCGAACTTGATTTCGTAATTCGAATTTATGTTCGAAAATTCTACATTTTGCTAGTTAGTTATGAAAATTAAGATATTTGTTGGTTTTAATCACATGATCACTTATTTTGAAATAAGCTGTTCTCAATGTTCGAAAATAGCTAATCACAAGAAAAACTGGTAAAATTTAAATTTTTGGTATTATTTAGCTGGAATATTAAAATTGTAAACATTTTAGCTAAATTTCGAAAATTCGAACTTGATTTCGAAATTCAAATTTATGTTCGAAAATTCTACTTTTAGCTAGTTAGTTATGAAAATGAAGATATTTGTTTGCTTCAATTAGCATTTTGAAAAGTTTTCAATGTTCGAAAGTAAGAATAGAAGATAAAATTTTCTGTATTTTATCGCATAATCATTAAAAATGTTTAGCCTAAATTTTCAAACTTGATTTCGAAATTTGAATTTATATTCGAAAATATCTAAGTTTAATTTTTTTACTATGATAACAAAGTGATTTGTAAATTTGTGTTCATTTTTACATGTTTTGAATTTTCGAAATTAAAAATTTTGAAATTTTTACTTTGTACTGTATTTTATTTTGTGATTATACAAATTTTTAACTTTTAGCTTAATTTAGAAAATTCGAAATTTCAATTTATGTTCGAAAATTCTATATTTTCCTTCATTATTATGAAAACAGAGAATTTTGTTAATTTTGTTGTAATAGTTACATAATTTCTATTCTCGAATTTATGAAATTTTAAATTTTCAATGTTCGAAAATAAAAAATCACAAGAAAGTCTTTTTTCTTCATTGTTTTGTTTGCATTTTAGTTTAATTTCGAAAATTCGAACTTAATTTTGAAATTTCAATTTATATTCGAAAATGCTTTATTTTACTTCATTATTATGAAAACAAAAGAATTTGTTAATTTTAGGTTAATTATTCCATAATTTCCATGGTCGAAATTATATTTTTAAAATTTTTCAATGTTTGAAAATAACAAATCACAAGAAAAACTGGTAAAATTTACTTTTTTCTTCATTGTTTAGCTTGAACATGATTTTTTTTGCATTTCAGCTTAATTTCGAAAATTCGAACTTAATTTCGAAATTTCAATTTATGCTGGAAAATACTTTATATTGCTTTTTTATCATAAAAACAAAGAGATTTGATATTAAATATAGTTTTTTTCTGTATTTTAACGCACAAGTAACAAAATTTTAACTTTTTAGCACAATTTCGAAAATTCGAACTTAATTTTGAAATTTCAATTTATGCTGAAAAATACTTTATATTGCTTTTTTATCATTAAAGCAAAGAGATTTGCTATTAAATATAGTTTTTTCTGTATTTTAACACATAAGTACGAAATTTTTAGCACAATTCCGAAAATTCGAACTTTATTTCGAAATTTCAATTTATTCAATATTGTTTATTTCTCCATACTATTAAGAAAACAATGAGCATTTTTTATTCAGTAACCTTTTTACATATTTTGCATTTTTTAATTCAAAATTTTTCGAATATTCGAACTAAATTGTGCAATTTTTGATTTAATTAAATAGTATTATCAAAATTTCAATTTGTTCCTCTCTTTAGATTTGATTTGTTTTATATTTTATTCAAAAATTCAACGAATTTTTATACATACTTATTTCAAAATTATTTTATTGTAAATATCTTAACTTTATTTCGTTTCAAAATTCTTTTATATTCCAACTTTAACTATATGTGTAGAGTCCTTAAAATTCTTTAAGCTGGTATCAAAAATTCTTCTTTTGTTTTGTTTATATTCTTTACAAACTGTGTAACACATGTCAAGTATAACAATATGATCCTTTAAAAGTTATCCCGGTTTTTTTTTTCTTTGTTTGTTTGTAAATAGAATTCATACATTCATATACATACATATGTATACATAAATATGTTTGTATGGAGAAAAATACAATTACAGTGTTCAACAGCCACTGTTACAATTTCTCTACCACTGTCACGTTATTTATTATTTACTGCACCGAAAAAAAATTGCTACTGTTATTTATATAAAAGAAAAATAAGCTAAAAATGCAACAAACACAATATAAAGTTGAAAGTGTCAGTATGTCAGTGTATAAAAATCAAATACAGTGAAACCGTTAAAGATTGAAAAAAAAACATTTTAAATATTATAAAAAAAATTCATGAATTTTTAAAAGTTTTTATTATTATTTTAAAAAGAATATTTTTTTTTCTAAAAATTTTTTAAATATAAAATTTACCTCTAGGGAATTTTTATAGGTTTAAATCTAATCAAATTTAAAAAAAGCCCTTAAAATTAAAATATCCCTCTAAGGGAATTTTTTTAAAAAAAGAAAATTTAGAAAAAGTTTACAAATTCGTTTTAAAAGTTATATTTTTGTTTTAAAACAAATAAAATTTAAAAAAAATCCTTAAAATTAAAATTTTCCTCTAAGGACATTTTTTTAAAAAATTTAGAAAAATTCGTTTTAAAAGTTATATTTTTGTTTTAAAACTAATAAAATTTAAAAAAAAATTCTTGAAATTAAAATTTCCCTCTAAGGAAATTTTTTTAAAAAAGGGAAATTTTGAAAAATATTTCCAAATTTGTTTCAAACGTTATATTTTTGTTTTAAAAATAATAAGAATTTTGAAAATTACCTTAAAATAAAATTTCCCTCTAGGGAATTTTTTATTAAAAAGGGAAATTTTTAAAAGTTTTCCAAAGTTGTTTTGAAATATATTTTTTTTTTGTTTTAAAAGTAATAACAATTTAAAAAAATTCCTTAAATCTAAAATTTTCCTCTAAGGGAATTTTTTTAAATGAAGGGAAATTTAGAAAAATATTTCCAAATATGTTTTAAATGTTATATTTTGGTTTTAAAAGTAATAATAATTTAAAAAATTCCCTTAAAAACATAATTTCCCCCTAAGGGAAATTTTGTTGGTTTTAAATCTAATCAAATTTAAAAAAAACCCTTAAAATTAAAATATCCGTCTAAGGAAATTTAAAAAAAAAGAAAATTTAGAAAGAGTTTACAAATTTGTTTTAAACGTGATATTTTTGTTTTAAAACTAATAAAATTTAAAAAAAACGTTAAAATTTCACTCTAAGGAAATTTTTTTAAAAAAGGGAAATTTAGAAAAATATTTCCAAATTTGTTTTAAATGTTATATTTTTGTTTAAAAATAATAAGAATATTGAAAATGACCTTAAAAATAAAATTTCCCCTTAGGGAATTTTTTATTAAAAAGGGAAATTTTGAAAAGTTTTCCAAAGTTTTCCAAAGTTGTTTTGAAATATATTTTTTTTTTGTTTTAAAACTAATAAAATTTAAAAACAAATCCTTAAAACTAAAATTTCCCTCAATGGGATTTTTTAAAAAAAAAAGGGAAATTTAGAAAAATGTTTCCAAAATTTGTTTTAAACATTATATTTTTGTTTTAATGGTAATAATAATTTAAAAATTTCCCTTAAAAACATAATTTCCCTTTAAGGAAATTTATTTATTAATAAGGGAAGTTTTTCAAATTAAAAAATTTTTTTCTGAGAGAAGAATTTTTTTAAAAATTGTATTAATTTATTTTTAATGTATTATTATTGTTTAAAAATTAAACAAAATTTAAATAATTCTTTAAAAATAAAATTTCCCTTTTAGGAAATTTTTTATAAATAAGGAAAATTTTTAAATAGTTTGAAAATCATTCTTAACTTTTCATTCATGTTTCAAAAACGAAATTTTTTATATAAAATTCTATAAAAATAAAAAAGGGAATTTTTTATTTTAAGAAAAAATTATAAAAAAATTTTTGAAAAATAAAACTTCCGTCTAATTGGGCCCATACACAACACCATCATTATTGAGCAATGAAGTGATTGTGCAATTAAGCTTGAAGCACACATTACTCCAGCATGCTGGTACAAAATTAATTTTTTATCAAAAATTTTGTGGAAAAGTTTGTAATGAATAATGATAAACAAAAACGAAAAATGATAAAAAAAAAACGTGTTTGCATGAAGAAATGATTAGAAAACAAAGGAGAACTAGGACACACTAAACTTCTAAAAGAAGATGGTACATTTTTCTTCTCTGGAACGTTCCTGATCTTCCAAAAATGAAGTTTATCGTAATACCACAACGAAGACTCCAAAACATCATCTGTTCCTGCAGTATTCGAAAATCGTTGATTTTTTTTACCATTCTTGCTCTTGGCCCACATCTTTCAATTGTTCTACCATTTTATTGTAGCATTGTTTTTTTAATTCATATGCAAGGCATTGTTTTATAAACTTCGATAAATTCTCCCCAAAATATTTTTTTTCTTTGGCATTCATATTTTTTTTTTTTATTTTTTGATGTTTATGTCTGACGATTTAAATTTTATGATCTAATTTTACAACACACGATTCAATCAAAAAAATATCAAACTATTTTTGATAAAGCACCAGCAGCTGGTACAATCACACCACAAGCTCATACACGATCAATCAGCTGGCACAATCACTTGATTGCATGGGCCCTATAAGAGAATTTTTTATTATTAGAAAAATTTAAAACAAATTTTGATATTCAATTTGTTTTAAAAATTATATTTTTTTGAAAAATTTCTTAAAATAAGAATTTCCCTCTAAGGAAATTTTTAAAATTTAAAGAAATTTTTTTGAAAATTCAAAATTTTACCTTTAAAAAATAAAATAAGGAAATGTTATTCAAACAAGGGATGTTTTGTTTAAGTTTATTAAATATTAAGTCCTTTTTGTAATGATTTTACTGTTTATTTATTTTTTTTTTCAGCAACTCTTTTCTTTTGTTGTATTTATTTCCTTGATTTCTATCTAGTTGAAATTTCTATTTTATATAATTTTTTTTTTTACTTTATTTTCCAAAAAAAAAATATATTTTATTCTTTGCTATTGCACAATTTTTGGTATTTATTTTGTCTTTATTTTTACAATGTGACATTACAAGGGCTTGTTTTAGTTGTTTGATTCTTAAGTTAGATTTAATTGTTTTATTTATTCTTTACAACTACTATTCATTATAGATGTCAATTGAAAGACTTTTTAATTTAACCTAAGTGACAATAATTTAGAAATTGTTTTAAAATTTTCAAAACCAATAAATACATAGTTTTGAAATGTGTCATTAAATTAATTAAATGTTTAAATATCAAAGTTTAATTCAAAAACATTTAACAAAGAAAAAATCATTATACAAAAATTTATTTAAAATTTTAAAATGTTTGTAAGTTTTTGAATTTTGTGTTTAACATAATTACAAATAAATATTATTTGGAAAATTTTACTACAATATAAACACAGTCTATGACTATTAATATTTAGTTTATAAGACTCTTTTCCCCTTCCTTTCCTTTTCCAAAAGTATATATTTCCGTTTGTCTCAGTCTTTAAATAAATATTATTTTTCTGCATAATCACTTCTCACAAAATGACTTTCTATTCAATGAATGAACAAAATACGTTATATACTCATTCAATTAATTAAAATAAAATTAACTTTATGTTAGTTTATATTTACATGACGTATAAACTTTTCAAGTGAAAGTGTTTTGTTTTGATTTTTTTATGCCAACATCATTATAATCATTAGACAATGATTAATTATTATGATTTCTTGCTTAACTTAGCATTTGACATTTGCTATGCATATGAATGAATACATGTAGTTTTAGTAAATACGATTAATAATTTATTTAAACAAAATAGACATAAACAAATTATAGTAGCAAAAGTTTAGTCTAACATTTCAAGGTTAGAGGAGATTTAAGGAGAAACTATGAATATAAATAAAAAGGTGTAAACATAATTTTGACACTGTTTACAACATTGTTTACCTAAGGTAAATCATATTTTATTTAATTTAGCTAACTGCAATTCATGTATTTTGAAATAAAATCACTTTATTTCTTAAATTATACATTATTTACATACATTTTATCGCATGTAAATAATGTAAAATTTAGTATTGTTTCCATAATTTTCATTTTACACCAAAGGTTTCTTAAAAATGAGTATTAAAAGAATTGTTGACATCATGTAAATTATGTAAGATAAGGTTTTTATATGTAAAATTAAATTATTTACTTGTATATGTCACAAATTAAAAGCTTTTCTTAATAATTTTTGTTACAATTAATTCTTTACATTGTTATTATAATATTTTACACCATGTAAATAATGTATACCTAAACAATACCAGCTATAATTCACTTAATTAATAATACTAATGATTTAGAAAGAAAATTTTACACTGTTTACACATATTTTACATAAGGTAAATTATGTAAAATTTAGTTTTTCTTATTTTTTTCACATAACTAAACAATTTATTTAGTAAATATGTTTCAAATGAATTATTGACATGATGTAAATTATATAAAATATTGTTTTTATATGTAAAATTCAATAATTTACTTATTTTCTAAACAAATGCTTGAATTTTTGTAGACAATTTTGTTAAAATTAATTCTTTACATAGTTGACCTAATATTTTACATAAGGTAAATAATGTTTTTTGTAAGTGTATTAACTATAATTCATATATTTATTATTAAAATTACTTAAAAAGGGAAATTTTACATTATTTACCTAAATTTTACATAATGTAAAATATGTAAAATTTAGTTTTTCTAAGAAATTTTACTTATTAAATCAGTTTTCTTATTAAATATGTGTATAGTACCTTTTAAGTGAATTATTGACATGATGTAAATTAGGTAAAATTTTGTTGGTATATGTAAAATTCAATAATTTACCTATTTTCTAAATAAATTCATGATTTCTTCTCATAACTTTTGTTAAAATCAATTCTTGGTTGACACAATATTTTACATAAGGTAAACAATAATTTCTTTAAATTAATTAGCAATAATTTATGTATTTAGTTACAAAACTACTTTTAAATGGAAATTTTACATTGTTTACCTAAATTTTACATAATGTAAAATTTCGAATTTCTTGCATATTTCATGTATTTAAGCTATTTCCTTAATAAATATCAGTACATAAGTAATTCAGAGAACATTTTTATTACTTTTCTGTATGTAAATTTCAATTATTTACATACTTTTTTTGAATATTTTTTTCCACTAAGTAAAGCTATTTCAATAATTATTGTTGAAAATAATTCTTTACATTGTTAATCTAATATTTCAAATAAGGTAAACTATATTTTCTTTAACTTAATTAACTAGAAATCATTTATTTTGTCATAAACCCCCTTAAAAATTGAAATTTTACATTGTTTACCCAAAGTTTACATTATGTAAATTTTCGAATTTCCTTTATTTACACTTATGTAAACGAGTTTTTTTTAATAAATATGTGTAAAATGTTCACTTACAGAATTTTTTACATCTATGTAAAATTCATTTTACTTATGGAAATTTTTGAGTTTTTATGAACTTTTGTCCTTTAAGACACTTTAAAATATTTTTTACTAAATTTAATTATTTACATTATTGACACAATATTTTACACTAGGTAAATAATGTAAAAATAAAACATTTCCCAACCTTACTTAATTACAAAAGTTTTTTATATAAAATTGGCTTAATATTTAGTTTAAGGGAAGATTTTACACAAATTTTACATCATGTAAATTATGTAAACAATATTAAATTTTTTATATTCTAATTATTTACTCTAGTTTTTAAAAGAAATATGTAAAATAATTTCTTAAATAATTTTTTGACACAAATTTTACATCATGTAAATTATGTAAAAAATTTAACATTTCAAATATTGTACATATTTACTTTAGTTTTGTATACAAAATTTGCACCTTAAGTTCTAAGTCATAATTTGACACATATTTTACATGATGTAAATAATGTATTGTAAAAATGTGTAAATTTCACACATTTTACTTGTTTAAAAACTTGTTAAAAATATTAATTGTGAATATTTGACACACGTTTTACATGATGTAAATAAAGTAAAAAAAAATTAAAAAATTTCATTCAAATATTTTACATATTTATCAAATTTTTTTGTACAAAATTTGCATCTTATTGATAATTTGACTCATATTTTACATGATGTAAATAATGTATTGTAAATATTAGTAAATTTCACACATTTTACTTATCAATTGTGAATATTTGACACACGTTTTACATGATGTAAATAATGTAAACAATTTGTAAATATTTACCTTACACTTATTTACTCATGTTTTTACACAAAATTTCCAAAATAAGATCTTAATGAATATTTTACACAAATTTTACACCATGTAAACAATAGTAAATTTCTCCCATTTTACTTATTTACTCACTTTTTTCATAAAAATTCTGTATAATAAGAACTTAACTAACATTTGACACAAATTTTACATGTAATGTAAAAATCATCATCAAGAAAATCTTTAACATTTCACTGATTTCTTAGTATTCAAAATATGTTCTTGTTTTTAGTGAATATTTTACATCATAATGTAAAAAATATTTTATTTCACTTATTTACTTATTATTTAATTCAAAATGTGACTTTTGTGAATATTTGACACAAATTTTCAATTATGTAAATCTGTATAAGTTCTTTATAAACATTTGCCACAAATTTTACATCATGTAAACAATTTAAAAAGTTAATAAATTTTGGTATTTTCTTTTTTAAAAATATTTTAACTACTGATTTTAAGCTGATGGTACCTTTGTTTTAATTTCAATTTCTGCTTAGTACCATTTTTTCCCACAAATAAGTAAATTTTGCAAATATTTGTTCCTTAATCAAGCAACAATAACTTCCGTCAAATACCAAAACACAGCAGAAAAAAACTTCATACACTTTATAAAATAAAAGTTGTTCATGTTGTGTTTTTGTGTTTTTTAAATAAATGTGTAGCTCTTTTTTACAATCATGGTCAACAGGTTGTTGAGACAATTGAGTCTGTCCGTCCAGACAGAGATAAAATACATACTTACAGCCAAACAACAAACAACTTGTGAGTATTTTATATCTGAAACAAGATATAAAATTATACACCCTGGCAATAAAACTGAAACTAAAAACGTGCAGTTGAACAAAAAAGTAAGCAACCAAAAAACAAACATGATCCCCAACAGATGTGTTTGACTTTCAACTGTCAAACAATTAGTGCACAACGAGATTTTGTGTTTTTTTTGGAATTTTTTCACGGATTTTTTTTTTTTTGCTAAAGTAAAGTTACAGGTAAAAATAGCAACAACAAGATTTAACATTGAAAAACAACTTGCAGCTATAAATACTATGTATGTATAAAGGTGCTAGTGACAGTGATTCCACTCCAGATAGCATTAACAAGACACTAAATGCAAAGCAATATCATTTTTTTTTATTCAGACTCCCCTTGAAATTGTTAATACGGGGTGTAAACTGTGTTCATGAAATTAAACAAACCATGAAATGCACTCTAAATATACAAGGTTGAGATTTAAGTGTTTAAATTGAACTTAATTTAGGAATAAACTTGATAATATTGAAAATAAATAAGTAAAATTTGAAAAATGTTGTAATATTTACATTATTTTTATGAGGTAAAGAAGTGTCAGATATTCCTTTGAAACTACCTATAATCATGTTAGTGTTAGCTTTTTAAATTATTAAAAATTTTAATTCTAACTATCTTACTATGTAAAATATGACATTTTTTCTAAAAATACTCATTAATTTATATTAATCATACGCCACAGAGTTTCTAAAATTAAAATTTAATATTTTATATGCTATATTTTAAGTTTTAATTAATTTTCTCAAGGAAAATGTTTTAGCGTTCAATAATTGACACAATCTAAATAATGCAAAATAAATTTTATAGATGTAAATATTAAATACTTTAAGTTTTCAAAAAAACATTCACTAAATTTTCATTTAAATCAAAATATTTTGTGTAAAATCTGTGGTTTACATTGCTGTCATACTATTTTACACAATGTAAACGATTTGTTTCACAACTAAACCTTTAATAAGCCAGCTATTTATGAAGAATAGCTCTTGAAAATAAGGATTTTACATTGTTTACACATATTTTACATTATGTAAATAATGTACAAATTAGTGAATTTATCTTATTTAAGTAGTTTTTCATATGATATATGAAATAATTTCTAATTGATTTTTTTTTACAAAAATTTTACATCATGTAAATAATGTAAAAAATAGTAAATTTCTTATATTTTGCTTATTTAGTGGATTTTATTATACAAAATTTGCTTAATAATTTCGAGGTAAATATTTGACACAAATTTTACATGGTGTAAATAATGTAAAAAAAATATAGAATTTTTTTCATTCACTTTTTGTATATTTTACTTAATTTTAAAAAATATTTTTTAGAAATTTTACATCATGTAAATAATGTAAAAAATATTACAAATTCTCATACTTTACTTATTTACTTAATTTTTTTATAAAAAATTTGCACATTAAGTACTTGAGGATAATTTGACATCATGTAAATAATGTAAAAATTAGGAAATTTCACACATTTTACATATTTACTTCCTTTAATCGAAATATTTTATGTAAAATCTGTGGTTTACATTGTTTTCATACTATTTTACACAATGTAAACGATTTGTTTAACAACTAAACCTTTAATAAGCCTGCTATTTATGAAGAATAGCTCTTGAAAATAAGGATTTTACATTGTTTACACATATTTTACATTATGTAAATAATGTACAAATTAGTGAATTTATCTTATTTAAGTAGTTTTTCATATAATATATGAAATAATTTCTAATTGATTTTTTTTACACAAATTTTACATCATGTAAATAATGTAAAAAATTGTAAATTTCTTATATTTTGCTTATTTACTGGATTTTATTATACAAAATTTGCTTAATAATTTCGAGGTAAATATTTGACACAAATTTTACATGGTGTAAATAATGTAAAAAAAATATAGAATTTTTTTCATTCACTTTTTGTATATTTAACTTATTATTAAAATTATTTTTTAGAAATTTTACATCATGTAAATAATGTAAAAAATAATACATTTCTCATACTTTACTTATTTACTTAATTTTTTTTATACAAAATTTGCACATTAAGTTCTTGGGGATAATTTGACATCATGTAAATAATGTAAAAATTAGGAAATTTCACACATTTTACATATTTACTTCCTTTAATCGAAATATTTTATGTAAAATCTGTGGTTTACATTGTTTTCATACTATTTTACACAATGTAATTTGTTTAACAACTAAACCTTAACCTATTTATGAAGAATAGCTCTTGAAAATAAGGATTTTACATTGTTTACACATATTTTACTTCATGTAAATAATGTACAAATTAGTGAATTTATCTTATTTAAGTAGTTTTTCATATGATATATGAAATAATTTCTAATTGATTTTTTTACACAAATTTTACATCATGTAAATAATGCAAAAATACGATGTAAACAATGGTAAACATTGTACATTTCTCATATTTACTCCAATACGTTATACAAAATTTGCTCATAAAGTTCTTAGTGTTATTTTACATGATGTAAACACATAGTTTACATCAAGGGAATTTCTCTTATTTTTACCTTGAAATTATGAAACTTAATGATTCTTTAAGAAAGTTAACACCCTGATTTTTTCGTCAAGAATCATTCAAATGTTTGTCTTTAATAATACAACTTTAATTAAAGTTGTGCTCCTATGAATTCCAAGAAATTATATATAATTACTTATACTTAAACAATGACTTGTCTTTACGACTTTAGCTCTTTAATTAATGCTCCTAAAATATGTTTAATATTCCCTAAATTTTAATTAGAATTTAAATTCTTAAGAAATTTTACATTTTCCTTTACAAACCATTCCAAAATGCAGCAAATCCTGCTCAATTCTCTTGAAATAACACTTTCCTCTATTCAATGCTGCTTTCTAAACGCTTTGTACTCATTCAGCAAACATTATATACTTTCATAGTTTATAGTTTTAATTACTTTCGTAGGAATTGCATTTAATTTTACATCTTTTCATTATTACAAACATACTTATACTTTGTACAACACTTTCATACATATATTTACATTCATTTACATATAAAATACAAGTACTTTTAGTAACTCATTAACTAACCTCTTAACTAATGCAAAATTAGAAGAGAAAAAAACTTTGACATAAGAGACCGTTCTGTTTAAAAAAAAAGTCTGTCAACTTTTAACCAATACACCACCACCATATGCTGCTAAAAAACTAGTTTTGAAATAAAACAAATTTTCTTTATACAAAAATATGTGTGTGTGTAATAAATGTTTCGTAAAGGAAAAGGAAATTGACTTTATGATTATAAAGAAGAAAAAAACTAAAACACTTGACACACTAAAAATAACTAAATTATAAGCGGGTTTGACAAAAATTACCAACAATCTAACACACTCTCATATATCCTAATGAATGTGTTTGTGTGCTTTACACAAATACATACATATATCGTCACCTAAAATGCAAAAGGGCCCAACATCACTTTTCAAAATTTTACAGGAGAGACTAAAAACTAAATAAAATTAAAAGTGTTCTGATTTCAAATATAATTTTCTTTTTAAAAATAAAAAGCTAAAAACTCAATTTTGAATTATTTGTTTGTTACGCCCTTTTAAATTTCAGCTGACGATATGTAACATCCATACACAGATTTCCACTTTAAGAAATGTAAGTAACTATGTTAAGGATGTTGTCGTAGTATTTGTTATTTGAAATGTTTGTATGTGTAAGCAACAGTATTAATGCTTTTGTGTAAAGTTTTTGACATTTTCAAGTGTCAATTAATTAATCCCTCAACGCTAATTTTCAAAACTTCTTAATTTGTCCCATCATGTTAATGAATGATTTACATAGAAACCCACACACAACATTTATAACTAGTTAAACATGCCAGCAACAAATTTACTAAATATGAAGGAATATTTAGATATTTACAATAGTATAAACAAAATTCCCCTTTTTCACTACAAATCCTTTTTGGTCCCTTATTAGAGATTGTTTAAAAGTGCTTAAACCTTCAGTTCTAAGTATTCTTGACAGTTTTGTAACTATTTCTTTGTTTAAAGGTTGATATATTTCTATTTAACTAATAAATAAGTACTTATTCATATTTTTAAATCAAGTTCATTAATAAGTAGTTCACAGATAATTCTAACAAAAATTAAGAGAATCACCTTAATTTAACAATAAACTAGAGCCCTTTAAATAAGAAAACAATAACAAAGTCTCGTGTTTTAAATCCTTAAATAAAAAAAAAATATTTTGAAACTAATTATCAACCCCAATATTTTGTATAATAAATTAACATAAAATTCTGTTTTAAATGAATAAAATTTCATTAATTTATTTAGAAAATTTCCACATTTTGTATTAAGAAACTTAATTAAAGTATTGGCTTTTACTCCTATTAAAAATTTATTTTAAATGTTAACCAGTTCTCAAGTTATGATAATTTTACCATAAAATTCCATAATTAATATTAATCATACGTCACACAGTACAAATTCAAAAATCAATGGAAAGCTTTTTGATTTAAAAAATTAAAATTTTTAAAATTTCTATTCTTTAAATATTTCTTGGAATTATTAAGCTATTTTAGTATATTGTGTGTTTAGCTGCACAATTTTATATCAATTAAATGCTTTCTGGAATAAATTATTTTATTTAGTTGCAAGAAATCTGTAAATTTTTAAGATTTTATTTTTAAAAAAGTGACGTATGATTAATATTAATTGAGAGGTTAGTTGAAAGTTTTGAGAATAACTTTTGAACCCATAAATATGGAAAGATGTTTGTGTAGTCATGCAATAGCTGAGACTTGTGGGTAATGATAATTAGGTTAAAATATTACTGAACTTTAGAGTTATATCTACATTTTTTAGTTTTTATAAAAATTTAAAATTTTCTTAATTTTTATTTTTCAATATTTTTTTTTAAGAATTGAACAGTTTTAATATATTTTGTATTCAGATTGACGAAAATTTATTAACTAACTGTTATCTTTATTGAATTCTGCCGTATTATTTAAATAAATCCTTAATTTTTAATCATTTTTGTTCTAAACTTGGTGACGTATGATTAATATTAATTATGAGGTTAGTTGAGAAATTTCAATGTAGATTTCGAATCGATAAATGTATTGAATTGCTTATTTCAGCTAATAAAAGCTAAGACTTTAAGCTTATGAAAATTTAGTTAAAATTCTACGAATGTTTGAAGAGATATGCTAATTTTTTTTTAATTTTCTTAAAAAATCTAAATTTTCCAAATTTTAATTTTTTTAAAATTGTTTAATTAATTGCTCAGTTTTAATATATTTTAATAATGTCTTTGAAAGACAATTTTCTGTAAAGAAAACTGTCTTTGAAAGACAATTTTCTATAAAGAAAACTGTCTTTGAATGAAACTATTCTATAAGAAAACTGTCTTTGAAAGATACTATTCTTTTTGAAAGACAATTTTCTATAAAGAAAACTGTGTTTTTGAAAGACAATTTTCTATAAAGAAAACTGTCTTTTTGAAAGACAATTTTCTATAAGAAAACTGTCTTTTTGAAAGACAAATTTCTATAAAGAAAACTGTCTTTTTTAAAGACAATTTTCTATAAAGAAAACTGTCTTTTTGAAAGACAATTTTCTATAAAGAAAACTGTCTTTTTGAAAGACAATTTTCTATAAAGAAACTGTCTTTTTGAAAGACAATTTTCTATAAAGAAAACTGTCTTTTTGAATGACAATTTTCTATAAAGAAAACTGTCTTTAGAAAACAATTTTCTATAAAGAAAACTTTCTTTAGAAGACAATTTTCTATAAAGAAAACTGTCTTTTTGAAAGACAATTTTCTATAAAGAAAACTGTCTTTAGAAGACAATTTTCTATAAAGAAAACTGTCTTTAGAAGACAATTTTCTATAAAGAAAACTGTCTTTAGAAGACAATTTTCTATAAAGAAAACTGTCTTTAGAAGACAATTTTCTATAAAGAAAACTGTCTTTAGAAGACAATTTTCTATAAAGAAAACTGTCTTTAGAAGACAATTTTCTATAAAGAAAACTGTCTTTAGAAGACAATTTTCTATAAAGAAAACTGTCTTTAGAAGACAATTTTCTATAAAGAAAACTGTCTTTAGAAGACAATTTTCTATAAAGAAAACTGTCTTTAGAAGACAATTTTCTATAAAGAAAACTGTCTTTAGAAGACAATTTTCTATAAAGAAAACTGTCTTTAGAAGACAATTTTCTATAAAGAAAACTGTCTTTAGAAGACAATTTTCTATAAAGAAAACTGTCTTTAGAAGACAATTTTCTATAAAGAAAACTGTCTTTAGAAGACAATTTTCTATAAAGAAAACTGTCTTTGAAAGACCCTATTCTATGAGATAAAGTAAAATTTTAATACCATGGGCCATAGGTGTCAATTAAAAGTTTGAAAAATGTTACTATGATTTTTGTAACCTTTGTTTTTCGATTTAATTTGTTTATAGCTACTTTAGCATATTTTTTTAGCTTTAAATTTGTGATTTTCTTACTTAATCTAGCTTTGAGTTGTTGTTTAAAAATTACTTCATTCTATAAGTAATTAATTTGTCTTAAAGGCTTAATTTTTTTCCCTAAATATTGTATTGTGTCTTTTTGAATTTAAACTTTAATAATCTTAAGAATTTCTTAATAAATCATAAGTGTCTGCACGAGTATTTGTGTAAAGTTTGCTATCCTTGTAGCAAACAAAATACTGTTGACTTCCTCTAATATTAAACCATAATATCCGGTTTATGAATGGAGTTTCCTTGCCATACTTCTCCGGTACAATTTAAAGATGCCGTAAAGACAAATTAAGCCGGTTAGAGCAGGGGAAGTTTGATACACAAATGTTCTCATGTACATACAAGAATATTTGTAAATATATGTATAGTAAGTGGAAGTCTGTAAAATGAGTTAGATTTTCATGTTCATTGTTGTCGCACGTGGTTGTGTTTTGTGAAATTAAGGTTTTTTTTGTGTACTAAAGGAGCACAGTAAAAATATTACCCTGTTTACGAGATGAATTTAAATGTTATAGATATAGTTTTTAAATAGTCAAAAATTATTAAATTGCTAGGTAATTTTGAAGCTCCTTAAAGTAGGCAACAAAAATGACTACAATTCATAATTAGTTATTATGTTTTGTGTGTTCTTTTACTTATTTTTGGAAATGGTGTTTGCCTTTCCTTTAATTCTTTTGCTCTATTCAGCACTTTATTATTTTTAGCTGATTCATTTCAAATTCTAATGCAGTTAGAAGTTTTCCCCAAAAATTCATACTTAAACTTGTAAGTACTTACAGCAAAAGTGTAGCTAGTAACAGTTTTACATTAGAATTTCTCATGCATGAGTGGTTAATGTATGATGATGTATAAGTGCTTAAATATTAAGAGATTAGTAAAAAGGTTGGCTTTAATTGTTATAGGAATTATATATATTTATAGATGAAATCAATGTAATTTGTAAAAGGCAAACAATGAGAAAGTAATTCCAATATTAAATGTAAGTTTCATTTACTTTACTTAAATCTAAGAACTTCTATGAAACATTTACTTGCATTAGAAATTTTATATCAATTCAAAACATTACCTTAAGTAATGATTATTTCTAGGCTTAAAATAATGTCTCTAGAAAACAGTTTCTGTCTTTCAAAAAGACAGTTTTCTTTATAGAAAATTGTCTTTCAAAAAGACAGCTTTCTTTATAGAAAATTGTCTTTCAAAAAGACAGTTTTCTTTATAGAAAATTGTCTTTCAAAAAGACAGTTTTCTTTATAGAAAATTGTCTTTTAAAAAAAAAAAACAGAGTCTTCCACAGACAGTTTTCTCATAAATACGTTTCTTCCAGTCTTCCTAAGAGAGTTTTTTGTTATAGTAAAGTGTATTTCTGTGATATTACTAATGCCTTATAGTAAAGTTTCTTCCCAAGATTGCTAATATGTTTAAATTGCGAAATATGTCATGCAGATTTTTCGAGTGATTTTTTTATTTTCCTTTTATTTAAATGATATTTTGAATTTTTTGTAAGAAAATGTGTTTTAATTATTTATCTGTGATACTACTAATGTCTTAGCTTTAAAAAAACTCCAACATGTTGATTGTTGTTTCACTAATTCAAAAGTTATAAAGCATTTAATAAAAATACTCCATAATTAATATTAATCATACGTCACAGGTTACTAAAAATGATAATAATCATATAACTTCTAAACTACTCAGAGGATCTACTTAAAACTTGATGTATTTATAGAGCAGTAGTTAGACATTCAAAATCTTCTCTGCAGAAATTTAAAAATTAAACACAGGGGTCCAACACAGGTTTAAAGTTCAAATTTTTATTAGTGAATTGTTTCAATTATGAACTAATTTTAAATATATTACGGCAACAAATGTAAACTAGTTTTAATTAGTTGGACATAATGTATTATAAATGTTGAATATTGATTATTTGCTACTGTTTAATTAATATAACAAAACCAAAAAAAAAATAATTTCCTTTAAACACATATTATGTAAACATACAAAGTCTGCATTCATTTCATATATCCAATGGTTGTTGCTCTCAAAATAATAATATTTATGTGTTATTTACACTTTAGCAAAAATAATTGTTGGCCTACTTTTAGGCACTTCAATTTATGTTTAATTTATAGCCTATATCAATGGTTTTCATATCTCTGGCAGTTTATCCTTTAACCAAATTTCACTAATAATATAACCATATTTATTTACATTATGTATAACAATTTTGTAGCAACATTTTGTAAATCATATCAAATCCCTTTTTGATTTAAATCTAGCTGCATATTAATTTTGTTTAATAACAAAATATTTTATAATTAAATAATTTTTGACATAACATAACAACAAATACGTTTAAATAAATGTATTTTGTTATCAAAAATTTTGTATTATTTAATACGATTTAAATTGATAATTTCAGCTTATTGTGTTTATAAATAACAGGGTTTATTTTTACATTTGTAGAGTAATGTTTTAGTTTAATTGTTAATTTTATTTTTTTTTGGAATTTTTGTAGTTTGCGCTCTAAATCGTTTTTGATTTTTGATTAGAGAAAAAATATTATTATTATTATTTTGCTATTTAACTGCGATTACAATGAAAATTGTTTTGAAAATACGTAAAACGTGATTTTCCTAATTATTTCGGAATTATGTAAATACACATAGAAAATCATGTCACTATTTATTTATAAATAACATGTTGGCACATGTTTATGTTTATTTAGTTTTAAAATTAGTAAAAATAAAAACAAAAGAGCTGCCTGAATATAACACCATATACGGGAAGTATTATTTAGACCCGGTTTTAAATGAATTTGCAAAAAAGGTTAATCAGATTAGATTTAATATATGAATGTTATCGTGACTTTAAATAAATAGAAAGTAACTTTAGTTACTCGTTGGTTATAGACTAAACTATAAATACAATAAAAAAATATAAAGTTTTCTTATAGATAACAGTCTTTAGAACACAGTTCTCTGAAAATTGTATTTATAAGACAGTTTTCTTATAGAAAATTGTCTTTACTAGACAGTTTTCTTATAGAAAATTGTCTTTACTAGACAGTTTTCTTATAGAAAATTGTCTTTACTAGACAGTTTTCTTATAGAAAATTATCTTTACTAGACAGTTTTCTTATAGAAAATTATCTTTACTAGACAGTTTTCTTATAGAACATTATCTTTACTAGACAGTTTTCTTATAGAAAATTATCTTTACTAGACAGTTTTCTTATAGAAAATTGTCTGTACTAGACAGTTTTCTTATAGAAAATTGTCTGTACTAGACAGTTTTCTTATAGAAAATTGTCTGTACTAGATAGTTTTCTTATAGAAAATTGTCTGTACTAGACAGTTTTCTTATAGAAAATTGTCTGTACTAGACAGTTTTCTTAAAAAGAAAATTGTCTGTACTAGACAGTTTTCTTATAGAAAATTGTCTGTACTAGACAGTTTTCTTATAGAAAATTGTCTGTACTAGACAGTTATCTTATAGAAAATTGTCTGTACTAGACAGTTTTCTTATAGAAAATTGTCTGTACTAGACAGTTTTCTTATAGAAAATTGTCTGCACTAGACAGTTATCTTATAGAAAATTGTCTGTACTAGACAGTTTTCTTATAGAAAATTGTCTTTACTAGACAGTTTTCTTATAGAAAATTGTCTTTACTAGACAGTTTTCTTATAGAAAATTGTCTTTACTAGACAGTTTTCTTATAGAAAATTATCTTTACTAGACAGTTTTCTTATAGAAAATTATCTTTACTAGACAGTTTTCTTATAGAACATTATCTTTACTAGACAGTTTTCTTATAGAAAATTGTCTGTACTAGACAGTTTTCTTATAGAAAATTGTCTGTACTAGACAGTTTTCTTATAGAAAATTGTCTGTACTAGACAGTTTTCTTATAGAAAATTGTCTGTACTAGACAGTTTTCTTATAGAAAATTGTCTGTACTAGACAGTTTTCTTATAGAAAATTGTCTTTACTAGACAGTTTTCTTATAGAAAATTGTCTTTACTAGACAGTTTTCTTATAGAAAATTGTCTTTACTAGACTGTTTTCTTATAGAAAATTGTCTTTACTAGACAGTTTTCTTATAGAAAATTGTCTGTACTAGACAGTTTTCTTATAGAAAATTGTCTGTACTAGACAGTTTTCTTATAGAAAATTGTCTGTACTAGACAGTTTTCTTATAGAAAATTGTCTGTACTAGACAGTTTTCTTATAGAAAATTGTCTGTTTTTACAGTTAGCTCTTTGCTCTAAATTCCCCAAAATATATTTCAATAAAGGATGCAAATAAATTCGTCCTTGCTGGCTGTGAAAAATTTCCCTTCACTTTGACTAGTGTGCATTTTGCATTGTTTTTGTTGTTGTTATTTACAACAAATATTGATAAATTTCACAAGAGAAAAACTAGTTCATTTCAGATACGTACAAATGAGTACTCTCGTACAAGTGTATTGTTTGTTTTGTCAGTTTTATTGTTATTATTTTTATTCGATATATTTTTTCGTTTTTTGTGTGCAAAATACGTTTACAAAATATTTTGGGTTTAAAATTTTACCCAGTTTTTTTTTTTGTTTTTGCATGTTGCTGTTGGTTTTAAGGGTCTGATTATGCATTAACATGCTCAATATGGGATTGCATACAAAAACACAAAACATATGTATGTGTGAATTGTTTAAATGTGTATGTGTGTAAATGAGTTAGTATGGGTTTAAGCTGTTTTACATTTTTGTTAAGTTTATGCCAATGTTGTGCATTGTCAACAAAAAACCACAAACAGGAAATAAGGGGGGACCGAGATAGAGGCACAGTAATGTTGCTTATTTATATATATTGAGATAAACTAAATAAACCAGAGAGATATGCAGTCGTATTTAGTAGTTGTAGCTGAAATACTTTATTTAATAATATTGGAAAAAAAAACGTAGTTCGATTGTGGATTTTCAATATTGTCAGTAAACTTACACCGTTTTCTAAGTAAAATTTGAAAACAAAACCACTACTGAGAGATCCAAAACATTCAGAAAATTTAACTTGTAGCCAAGCATTTTGAATAGAACTAGATATTTTATAATGGTTACTCGATAGCCGATTACAACTACTTTGAGTAATTGATGTTAAAACTTGATAAAAGCCTTAAAGAATATATAAAATCTTTAATTGTTTAAATACATTTTTAAAAATCATAATATAAGACAAATTTCCTAATGGTTACTTAGTAACCACTTAAAAAAAATTAAAAAAACTGTAAAAAATGTTATTTGCAAACCTTAAATTTAGTTGCAAATTTAAAAGAAAACAATTTTGGATACAAAAAATAATTAAGACTAACATCTATAGCGGGTACCCGATAACCATATTGTAAAATTTGTTCAAAAAATACTTGAAAATCTGGTTAATGTGGCTAATTTGTTCGCGAAAACATTAAAATTGTTTGGTTATCATGATTTAGTTAAGTTATAGTTATGGTTACTTAGTAAACATATCAGGTATCAAGTAACCATTTACAAAATTTCACTTAAATTCGTTTTATTTTCTTGTTTTCTAGTTTTAATTTGCAAGATTTATATTGGTTACTTAGTAACCATTTATGAAATTTCACTAAGAACCGTTAAATTTTATTATTTTTTGTTAAATTATTATTTCGTAAGATAACCACAAAACATTTTTGGGCATAATAATTTATTAGGCGTAAAATCTATAGCGGTTACTCGATAAGCAATAATAAAAATGTAAAAATAATATTTGGAAATCATATTAAATTGCTTAAAATATTATTTAAATTCTCATTTGTTTTCCAAAATATTAAAAAATTGTTAAACTAGCATGATTAAGTTAAAATTTAATTATGGTTACTTAGTAACCGTTTTAGTTTTAAGGAATATCAAGTAATAATTGTTTTCCAGCTATCATGTGTGAAATTTTAAAATTTTAAAGGTTTTTGAAACGAGTAATCACTAAATTTATGTCGGTTACTTAGTAACCATTTAAGAAATTTTACATATATTTTATAAATTTTATTATTTTTCACAAAATTACTATTTTATAAGCTAACTAAAAGGCATTTTTGAGCATAAAAATTCATTAAATATACAATTTAAAGCGGGTACTCGTTAATCGAAACCATTTAAGAAATTTCATGTAAAATCATTGAATTTTATTATTTTTTGTTAAATTATTATTTCATAAGGTAACTACAAAATTTGTGAGCATAAAAAATCATTAAATATTAAATTTTTAACGGGTACTCGTTAATCGAATAATAAAAAAACCCAAAAAATACTTGCAAATCTTAAAATAGAGTTATGGTTACTTGGTAACCATTTTAGTTTTAAGGGATATCAAGTAATAAATTATTGTTTTCCAGCTTTCATATGTGAAATGTTAAAATTTTAAAGGTTTTGAAACGAGTACTCATTAATTTTATATTGGTTACTTGGTAACCATTTAAAAAATTTCATTTAGTTTTAATTAATTTTATTATTTTTCAGTAAACTACTATTTCATGAGCAAACTAGAAGGCATTTTTGAGCATAACATATCATTAAACAAAAAAATTAGGACGGGTACTCGTTAATCGAATAATAAAAATACCAAAAAAAATACTTTCAAATCTATCTAAGATGCTTCAAATATTATTTAAATTCACATTCATTTTCCTAAATATTAAAAATTTCATAAGCTATCATGATTTAGTTAAAATTTAAATATGGTTACTTAGTAACCGTTTTAGTTATAATGAATATCAAGTAATCGCTCAATAAATCTTACTTAGATTGAATTTATTTTATTGTCTTCCATTTTACATTTGTGAAATTTTGAAATTTTAATGGTTTTGAAACGAGTACTCAATAAATATATATCGGTTACTTGGTAACCATTTAAGAAATTTCACTTATTTTTCATTATTTTTAAAAAATTATTATTTTATAAGGTAATTGCAAGTCTTTTTTAGCAAAATAATTCCTTAAACATGCAAATTATAGCGGGTACTCGTTAGACGATCAATAAAAATATCCCAAAAAATGTTTGCAAATCTAGCTAAGATGCTTCAAATACTATTTAAATTCACATTCATTTTCCAAAATATTAAAAATTTCATAAGCTATCATGATTTAGTTAAAATTTAAATATGGTTACTCAGTAACCGTTTTAGTTATAATGAATATCAAATGATCGCTCAATAAATCTTACTTAGATTGAATTTTTTTTATTGTCTTCCATTTTACATTTGTGAAATTTGGAAATTTTAAAGATTTTGAAACGAGTACTCAATAAATTTATGTCGGTTACTTGGTAACCATTTAAGAAATTTCACTTATTTTTCATTATTTTTTATAAATTATTAGTTTAATAATTGCAAGACTTTTTTTTTGCAAAATAATTCTTTAAATATAGAAAATATAGCGGGTACTCGTTAATCGAATAATAAAAATACCCAAAAAATACTTGAAAATCTAGCTAAGATACTTATAATGAATATCAAGTAATCGCTCAATAAATCTTACTTAGATTGAATTTATTTTATTGTCTTCCATTTTACATTTGTGATATTTTGAAATTTTAATGGTTTTGAAACGAGTACTCAATAAATTTATATCGGTTACTTGGTAACCATTTAAGAAATTTCACTTATTTTTTATTATTTTTTATAAATTATTATTTTATAAGGTAATTGCAAGACTTTTTTTTAGCAAAATAATTCCTTTAACATACAAATTATAGCGGGTACTCGTTAGACGATTAATAAAAATATCCCAAAAAATGTTTGCAAATCTAGCTAAGATGCTTCAAATACTATTTAAATTCACATTAATTTTCTAAAATATTAAAAATTTCGTAAGCAATTATAATTTAGTTAAAATTTAAATATGGTTACTTAGAAACCGTTTTAGTTATAAGGGATATCAAGTGTTCGCTCTAGAAATCTCACTTATATTGGTTTTAGTTTATTGTTTTCCAGTTCTTATGTATGAAATTTTAAAATCTTAAAGGTTTTTGAAACGAGTACTCGGTAAATTTATATCGGTTACTTGGTAACCATTTAAGAAATTTCATTTATTTTCAATGTTTTTTTATAAATTATTAGTTTATAAGGTAATTACAAGGCATTTTTTAGCACAAAAGTTTATTAAAACTAAAATCTATAGTGGGTACTCGATAACCATATAAAACAAATTTCCAAAAAATATTTAAAAATTTTTAAAATATATTGTACTTTCTCATTTGTTTTATAATATGTTAAAAATAACTTAAATTAATATGATTTACTTAAGTTTCAGTTGTGGTTACTTGTAACCATTATAAACAATTTGTAAAAACAAGTAAAAATTTATATTAAGAAACCTTTAAAATTATTGGAGTTTCCAAATTTAGCATTTTTGAGCGCAAAAAATTGTTAAGAAATTTATTTAAAACGGTTACCCGGTTAATCGAATCATATAAAAAAAAATAAAATTTCTTTGTAAAACAAAATACATTTAAGATTAAACAAATTTACTTAAAACAGGTTTTATACCCTCAAATAATTTGTTAACAAAATCGTTTCATATTTGTAAAATCTTACATGATTTGAAAACTTGTTCACAGCCAAAAGATGCTCAACTTTGGCCTACTAAAACTGAGCCGGCATTTAAACTAAACACAACTTTAAACAAATATTTTGAAAGCTCAACTCTTTTTCTATTATTATAACAAGTTTCATTTAGATCGTAATATTAATTCAGAAATTATATATTCATTATTTTTTTAAAGTTTTTACTTGAAGACACCAGATATCTAGTTACTTTTTTTCATCCCATTAAGGCCAATTAAGTTCAATATCAAAGAAATTTATTTTTAAAAAAACCCGTTTTTCTGGCACTTATTAAGAAATCTCTTAAATTTACATATTTTAACGTCCTTAACATTTAAACTAATTAAATTTTTAAGCAATTTTATTATCATACAATATACGCAACTTACCTATAGCCAAAGCAAATATGCATAACTTGATAAACGCCATTTTTGGTTTTGGGATTTATTTAAAACTGAAATTATAGATTTTTTATTAAAAACTTTGTTAATTTTAAGTACTGCACGGTTTAATTAATTACAAATTCTTTAACAATTATTATTTCTTTTTCTTGTTTTTTTCTATACAAATTTTAATCCACACCTTGTTTTGGTTTTTTTTTAAAGAAAAAACCTTTATATTATTATTAATTTTATTTCAAATTTGTTTTTTCACTTTTTAATTTACGATTCGCTCTCTTTGCGTTCACTCAAAAGACTAGAAGTCAATGAAGGTTGTTTCCAAGTTAAATAATGTTAAATAAAATAAAAAGTTATCTATTAAACAAAAAAAAAAAACTTGTAGTGGAAAAAACACAAAGTTTTACTTAAAGTCTTGGAATGACAAAAAAAAACTCAAATCTTAAGCAGCAGAGACCATTTTTATGAAAACCACTAAATACTGGTTAATTTTAGACGGTAATTGGAATGAATGGTTGGCTGTTTGGTTTGGTGCTGGCTGGCGGTGGTGGTATTGGAAATGTCGGTTGTTTGTTGTATGTATTGGTGTTAGTGTTACCCGTTTTTAAATCACGTTTTTTGTTTAATAAATATTTATAGTTTTTTCAAAATTCACTTTGGTCTTTTACTGCGAAATGCAATTGTTATTGGCTATAGTTTTGAGCAGAAATTAAAAAGAGAGAATTCATTTTGAAATCAAAAACAAGTAAGAAAACTTTAAAAAAAAGTTTTATATCCTTCGCCAAATGATACTCTAAAATAAAAATTAAAATTTTGAAAAAAAAAAATTTCAAAATTTTTATTTGAAAATTTTTAAACAAAGAAATTTTTTTAATTTATTAGTAAAAAAAATTGTATGGCAAAATATTTGTTTTTCAAAATTTATTTTTAATTTTAAAAATTTTTTTTAAATTGAAATTTTTGGCTATAGTCTTTGAGCAGAAACTAAAAAGATTGAATTAATTTTGAAATCAAAAACAAGTAAGAGAGCTATATTCGTCTGTGCTGAATCTTATATACCCTTTACCAAATGATACTCTAAAATTAAAATTTTGAAAAAAAAAATTTCAAAATTTTTTTTTTAAATTTTCATTTGAAAATTTTTAAAAATTTTTTTTTTACTAATAAATTAATAAAATAATTTATTAGTAAAAAAAATTGTATGGCAAAACTTTTTTTTTCAAAATTTTTTTTAAATTGAAATTTTTGTCTATAGTTTTGAACAGAAATTAAAAAGAGTGAATTCACTTTGAATCAAAAAACAAGTAAGAGAGCTATATTCGTCTGTGCTGAATCTTATATACCCTTCACCAAATGATACTCTAAAATAAAAATTTAAATTTTGAAAAAAAAAATTTCAAAATTTTTTTTTTAAATTTTTATTTGAAAATTATTAAACAAAGAAATTTTATTAATTTATTAGTATGGCAAAACTTTTTTTTAATTTAAATTTTTTTTTTTTAAATTTAAATTTTTTTGTGAAAAAAATTGAATGAGGTAAAATTAATTTTGGTAAAAAAAAAATCTGGTTAAAAAATATTGTTCCCGATTTTGACCCATTGTAGGTCCAACTTATTATAATCGTCGTTGCAAAGATTTTTGAAATATCGATCATTAGATATTCATATTGTCTATATTAATGAGTTAGCAAACCAGATATATATCAAAAATAGGTAAAAAATCGAGGTTGTCCCATTTTTTTTTCGTATATCTCAAATATTTGTGGGCCGATTATCTCGACTTTAAATAGCAACCGAACTATTCTTCATACTTTAATGGATCTTTTTGCCCAGAACTGCCATATTGCTTCCCTTCTTCTTTCGGTACATACTTACCCATATATATTACTGTATGAATATGGATGTTTAAATAATAAAACTTGAAAAACATAAGCTCACGATAGAGAACGCGACACACTTTGAAAATCAAAATTAAATATTTAATGTGCTTATTGTAGTTAAACACAAAAACCATACTCCTACGATAGCGAATGCGACAAATATTGAAAATCATAAGGTTGAAAAATATATGGGAGCTACTCAATCAGCCATTTCAAACGTTTGCATACAGCAGGATTCATTCAAAAGCAGGGAAAAATGGGTACTAAGCGAATTGAGTACCTTGCATGTCTGAAATGCTGCTTTAACGCTATAAAAGAAAATCATTTTTGCACTCAATCATTACTAGCGATGAAAAATTAATCCATATAATCCAATAACCCGAATCGACACCAAAGCCAAATATCCATGGCGTATTTGGTGGGACCAAAAGGGCTGCTGAAATCTGACCATTACAGGGAACCTGTAGCGAATGATTCGAAATAGTATTGGCCGAAAAATGCCCAGAAATGCGACCAGACATTAAACCATAATATTCCACGATGATAACGCCCGGACACATGCTGCAATACCAGTTAAAAACTATTTACAAAGAAGTGGTTGGGAACGCGACATCCTTAGGACTTTGAAGTGAAAATAAAAATTATGCAAAAATCTTGATTTTTCGTTTTATTGTCTTCAATATATTACTAATAAAAATGGGATCTAGAACGCTACAAAAAACTAAAATTCGTTTTTGAATGCATGCCGAAAAATGCAATAAATCTGTGAATTGGAGCATAATTTTTTAAAACAATTTTTTTTGCATCTAAAATTTTCAAATATTTGCAACGTCTCAACTGCTTTATTGCAATATTCTTCATACTTTAGTGGTTGTTTTGACCATATGCATGTTTAAATAATAAACATAATGTTACTAAAGCGAACGCGACACACTTTGCATATCAAAATAAAATATTTAGTTTGATTTTTGTAGTTGAAGCCAAAAAGTAGACATCTACGATATCGAATGCGACACATTTTGAAAATCATAATATTGGGATTACAATATATGGCGTATCTTTTGAACGCGATTTTTGTTATTAATTACTTATATGTCATTTTGAAGGGTACATATCTATCGTTATTGAATGCATGCAGAAAAATTCAATAAATCTGCGAATTGGAACATAATTTTTTAAAACTATTTTTTTTTGCATCTAAAATGTTCAAATATTTGCGTTGTCTCAGCTGCTTTATTGCAATATTCTTCATACTTTAGTGGTTGTTTTGCCCATATGCTTGTTTAAATAATAAAAATATATGTCTTAGAAAGAAATAGCGAACGCGACACACTTTGAAAATCAAAATAAAATGTTTAGTGTTAATTTTGTAGTTAATGCCAAAATTGTATACACTTACTATAGCGAATGTGACACATTTTTGAGTTGAATAGCACAATAAAGGAGTCCTGTTGATAAACAATTTGGGTACAAGAACGCGACATTAGAAAATTAATAAAATGAAATGAAACAGTTTCACAAATTGAGCTATGTTTGGCATCTTTTAAGTCTATTTCACAACCTTACACGATTGCATTCTATGCAAGTTATGTGTAAACTGTTTTATTATTTAAATATGTAGTTGTTTTTCTTAATATCTTTTGCATTGTTCAGCTTTTTTGTAATATATATTAATATTAAGTATGTATTGGCTGTTGTTGCCTTGCTGCATTATAAAGTGTTAACCATAGTTTAGCGGTCTCATGTTTTGTTAAACCAAGAGGTTGCGCGACTGCGCAATGTTATTGTGGTTTATGTAAAAACAAAAAACAACAAAATTAATTGAAAACCAACATGAAACCAGTACTAATGTGTGTGTGCCTAAGTTGTTGTAATTAAACAAAAACCAGTTACTTTTGTTTTAGTGTGTTTTCGTTTGTTTGTTGTTGCTAAAAATACAAAAAAAAAAAAAAAGTGCCACAAAAAACATTTTAGAGAATGTAAACACACAATAAATAAATAAATATTGAACTCTCAATTGTATTTCGTCGTATTTACTCGTTAGCATGTAAGCCGGTTTTAGTTTTTTTATTTGTAGTTTTTTGGTTTTTTTCTTTGATTTCTTTGTTGTTGTTTAAATTGACTTTACCAGTGTAAAGTTTACTTCATTGATTATGCCTCCCACGTATGCTACAAATACTTAAGCTGCAATACAATAACAAAACCATACAAATCTAAAAGCAAAATCTTATGCACTTACCAGTAAAAATTACCCAGTTGGAAATTTAAAAGTAATTTCACTGTATTGCCTATGGACTTTTCCATAGAAAGGGATCAAAAATTAAAATGTTAAAAAAGTAAATCTAAATGTTTATAGAACAATTACAAAATTTGCAACTAATCTTAATTGCTATCATGAGAAAATATGCCTGAAAACTTAAAATATTTTTATGAAATTGCACTATCGAGTTGAACGGCTGCCTGCAACATTCATCATACTTATCAACATTTCCAGGGGTAGACTTTTACTTATAAACAATGTTCATAACACGCTGTTATTAACATTGTTTATAAGTATGACAACATTTAAGCAAATTTAAAAGCTCTGTTTGATCATTGTAGAAATAGATAGATGAATAGGGTATATCGTGTATGGTAAGTTTCCAATTGTATTTCAGAAGTTTCTAATAGAATTTCAGAACTTTCCATTTATATTTTAGAAATTTCTAATTATATTTCAGAAACTTCCATTTCAAATATCTGAAAAACAATTAAAAAATTCTGAAATATAATTAGAAACATTTTAGGTATAAATTAAAAAGTATGAAATACAAATGGAAACTTCTGAAATATAATTTTAATATTCTAAAATACAATTAGAATATTCTGAAATATAATTGGAAATGTCTGAAATTCAATTAGAAACTTCTGAAATATAATTGGAAATGGTGTAGTGTGCTTTTAAAGGTCGTAATATATGTATGTGTATTAAAATAGAGTGGCTATTTAAACTATAAAATAATCCAATTTATTTAAAGAAAATAAACCACCGTTTTTAAAAGGTAAAAACGTAACAATATATTATTTCTTGCTCTTAGGTAATTTCAATAATATTCCTTATTTAGTATTTATTTTTTAAATATTTATATCATGATTGCACATATCTTATTTTGGCAAAAAAAAATTTTACATTTAGGTAAAAAAAATTAATGCAATTTTTTCGAAATTGGTCCATTTCTAAGACGTGATAAACATCACTGGAAAAGTCTTTCACTTTATATACAAATAAAATCATAATAAACAAAGTTTGAATAATGGTAAATTTATAATTTGATTTTGTTCATGTTCATGTTCTTGTACCTAAATCATATATTTTTAACAATACTCCGCTATCGTTCTTATCAAGTGTGTGTAAATTGTAATTCAAATAAAAATTTTATAGTTTTAACTATTGTAAAAAAGTTACTGCTTATAATCATGCTAAACATTTTATTATGATTTTTAAAGTGTGTCGCGTTCGTTATCTTTATTAAAAAACAAATGTTTTTATTATTTTAACATGCTTATGCAGAAAGTTAGTACAAGTAAAAAGTTTGCCGAAAGAAGAAGTTACAATGAGATACTGTGCAAAAATAGAGATCCACTAAAGTATTAATGATATTGCGATAATGCAGCTAAGAAGACGCCGTGAAGAGCAGACGAAATTGGAAACAGCTAAAGAAAGGATAATTATGTTAAACGAATTTGACAACTTTTAGCTTTATACCAGCAAGCTAACATTTGGAAAAGCAGTAAAATATGCAAAAAAATGCATTACTAAATATAAATATCGCCTGCTAAATCTAAAGCAAATATTTCAAAATTACAACTATTTTTGTCGCGTTCTTAATCCCATTTTTATTGTTAATATATTGGATACAACAAAGCAAAGGGCTACTAAAATGGAAATAGTAAACAAAATGTAAATATTTTTTGTATTTTTTTCACTTCAATAGCCTACGAATGTTGCGTTCTTGTCGATTTGGAATGGAATCAAAATAAACCAACAGGATAACAATCCAAAATTTGTACGAATATCGCGTCCACTTCAACATAAAACTTTCAAGTCATATTGAAAAATGTTTTACGATAAGTAGTTTAACAACAAATGGGTCCATTCTAATGGTCACCATCACACAGTGGAGCTGAATCAATTTTTAAATACCTATAACTCTGAAATTTTAAGATATAAATAGCACACGCAAGCATGTTTTTTCAAGACCTAGCCTAGAGCTTTCCAAAAATATAAAAATCTTTGAAATCAAATGGCACGTGTTTAAAAATTTTACATGTCGAAGGTACCCCAATTCGAGCGCCCATAGGGCCGCCCCATTTTAATAACATAAACTCGAATACTCCCTGGCTACGCCCACGTAAAATTTTATCTCGTTTAGAAATGCCAGATTTATTTCCAGATAAATTTGATTCTGTCCCACTGTGCATTATTACGTCAATAAATGTATTTCTAAAATTTAGTACTATTTTTAGTACTAACATTTTTTACTATCTTTAGTACTAAAATTTAGTTCTATTTTAAATATATACTATATTTAGTACTAAAATGTTCTACTATCTTTAGTACTATTTTTAGTACTAAAATTTTGTACTATGTTTAGTACTACCTGCAGTACTCATATTTAATACTGTCCTAAATACTATCTTTAGTATCAAATTAGTACTACTTTTTAGTAATAAAATTAATTACTTTCCTTAGTATCATCACTAACTTTTAGTATGTACTATATTTAGTACTAAAATTTTATAATGCCTAAATATTAATATTTAGTACAAATATAGTACAATTATTAGTACTAAAATATATTACTATCTTTAGTACTATCTGCTATCTTTAGTAATAAAATCTAGTACTATTTATAGTAAAAAAATGTAGTACTATTTTTAGTAATTAAATTTAGTACTATCTTTAGTATCATTAGTATTAACATTTAGTACTAAAATTTTGTATTTTCTATAATACTATATTTAGTACAAAAGTTTAATAATGCTCTAAATACAATTTTTAGTACTAAAATTTAGTACTTTTTTGTAAAAAAATTTAAAAATATTTTTAGTAATAAAATTTAGTACCATGTTTAGTACTCAAATTTAAATACTATTTTTAGAAAAAAATCATTTAGTACTATTTTTAGTAATACAATTTTGTACTATCTTTAGTACTAACATTAAGTACTATATTTAGTACTAACGTTAAGTACTATTTTTAGTACTGAAATTTTGTAAAATTTTGTATTTAGTACTATCTGTAGTACTCAAATTTAATACTGCCCTAACTAAATAGTGTATTGAGTACTAAAATTTAGTACTATTCTAAATTTTGCTACTAATATATTATACTATCTTTTTGAAAAAGTTTGGTCCTATAATGCAGTGGCACGTTGTGAATTTATTTGTTTTCGACAATCACATGTGGCTCCTCTGAACCCCAAATATGACAATTTTTTTCTCTCCTATACAGCTACATTTTTACTATAACCAGAAACTGTCAAACTGTTATATCATTTATTTTGTTGCTATTTCTTTACGGCTCAAATGGCGGAATTTTGAGACACCCCCTTATAAAAATATGAAAATTATTCAGTACAAATTCATGCTGAAATGAATTGTCCCTCACTAGATGTCAACATGTCACCATCGATCGACATATTTAATTTACAATATTTCTTTTAAACCAATAAATGTCTTAAATATGTACATTATTTTTAAGTACAAGTTGCGCATTTAATTGCAGCAATTAATTATTGCTTAAAAAAAAATGAGGCAAACATTTATAGGCTAAAATTTAAGAGAGAGAGAGAGAGAGCAAAGAAAAATATTCATTAAGCTAAAAGCACAAATACAGTGTTTAACAAGCTGCAGCAATGCAGCAACAAATAGTTGATTTTTTAAAAAATTTATTAATAAAGAACACACTACAACTGCAGCCGAAAATAAAAGAATAAATAAATTATATTTTATGAAGCCATTGCAAATTAAAAGTTTCAGGCACAGGCACTCACATACAACATTCAAGGGAAATGCAAATGAAATTAAAAGGAAAAAGAGACAGAGATAGATAGAGGGGGAGAGGGAGAGGAAACAGAAAATATGTACAATACATATGTATTTATATGTAAAACGAAACAATGCGGAAACGGATGTATACTTTTAACACTTAATTGTTTTTATTGCATTTACAACCGATATAAACAGACACACACTCTATTTCTCTTTTTCGATGGCGTTGTTTTTTGTATTTTTTTGTACTTACACATGTAAATAACAAAATAAATATTCAATTGTATCAAATGGATTTTAAGTTTTATTAATGTTGAATTATAAACTGTGTTTTTTTTCGCAGTGCTTACATGCATTTGCTTATACATTTTTTTACTTGGAAAAGTTTACAAGGATTCTTTAAGTTCTCGACTCTGTGGGGTTTGTAACCAACAAACCCTGGCTGTAGCAGCATCACCAGCACTACCACTACTTTATTTACATCCTGTTTATGGCAACAAAATAACTGCAACAACATTTACAGTTGCAGTTGCAGCTACACAGGCACAGCAATTGCAGTTAAAACTGAAACCGGGGGAAAACAAGAAAGGGTTTACCACATATGAAATGTTGCGAATGTAATTAACACATTTAATGCCTTGAATAAAGAAACGTAAAGTCAATTGAATAAAATTTTTATTTTTTTTTTTTCATTTCATTCCATAAAAACCATATTAATTTCTGTGAACGGCTCACAAACTTGCAACTTCCACGTACTCTCACACACACTCACACCCATTTAACATTATTACAATTGTGCATCAGGCATAATACCTGCCACTTTGCCAAGCGGTTTAAATGTATGTATGAATGTGCGTTCGTTCGTTCGTCTATATGTTTATGAAGTTAATGCAACAAAAAAGTTGAAAACTAAAGAGTGGAAAATAAAAACTTTTTTTTTTACAGCTAAAAGTGCGTGAATGTGGTATTTTTATGCCACAATACCACACATTGGTTGTTGCCTTAAGAGAATCTTTATAAAGTGTAGAGAGCAAGTACTATGTATGCAACGGAAATGCTTGCCACTCGTGTGTGTGTGTATGTGTGTTTGGATGTGTTTGTATGGCTGCACGTGCATTTTTGTGTAAGAATTAAAGTCTTTAACAGGATACATATTAAAACTTATACCAACGTATCTACCTATACTTTGTATAAATGTATGTCAAATTAATAAACACCAACACTCAAATAAACACACACACGTACTCACACATATTACTACATTTTCCACCTTCACATACATTGTTGTAGTGTTTGCAAGTAAAGGGATTTTTCGTAATATTAAATAAATGAAATTCCATTAACTTAAGTATTTTAAGCAAAAACGAAAGAAAAAACCTACAACAGCAGGTTTTTATTAACAGATTTTTATTGAATGATAAAATTGAAGAAAAATTATGACAGCGTTTATCTAGCAGCAGATATGTTGTGCGTTAAGTGAAATAAAAACTTAACTGATTTTAATGAAAAGGAGTGTTGGTTGCCTTGAGTTGAATAGAGAACTTTAAATATATATTCAAAATACGTAATAGAAATTGGTTAAATACTTATAATTGCATAATATATGCAGCAGTTATATATTTTAGGTAGTATTTTTTCTGTTATCTAGGGCCTTAAACCATTTCTGAAGCGTGTTAATTTTCAATAGCAAAATTCTCGAAAGTTTATCTGATTATAGGTGCTAAAAATAGAGTCGTGAGTTATCCAGTCTTCATTTATTAAATTTCTATGGAATTTGTTTAAACTACAGCTAAATTTAAAAATTCGAAAACTAGACGTATGATTAATATTAATTCAGAGGTATTAACACTACATTAAACATATCTTCTTTTGTATAAAACATAGGCAAGTTTAAAAAACTTCTACAGAAAGCTAAAAATATAATAATTTCTTATATATTAACAAAAACAATATCATATATTACAAATACTGGAAAAATGGACATCAAACTTTAAATTAATTTTTTTCTTTTTTAAACATTTTTTTTTTCAAAGTTGATTTATATTTTAAATTAAAAATCATATAGAACAGGTTTTAATTAATATTCCAAATACTTGTTGTAAATTTAAAAAAAAAACTTTTGCACAATTTCTTTTTTAGAGCTAAATTCTCAAAAGTTTATCTAATTATAGCAGCAACATATACGTTTGTGAGTTATCCAGACTTTTTTATTCAATTCCTATGAATATTGTTTAAACTACA
The DNA here is from genome assembly GCF_958450345.1 of Calliphora vicina. NCBI lineage: Eukaryota > Metazoa > Arthropoda > Insecta > Diptera > Calliphoridae > Calliphora > Calliphora vicina. The sequence continues at coordinate 137,309,504 of NC_088781.1, forward strand.
GCTAAATTTGAAAATTCTGAAACTAGGGGTATGATTAATATTAATTCAAATGTATTAACACTTATTATCTATAACTTCTTGTATATAAAACATAGGCAAGTTTTAACAACTGCTACGGAAAGCTGAAAATATGATCATTTATAATATATTAACAAAAATAATATCAACTATTACAAATACTGGAAAAATGGAGATCAAATTTTAAATTTATTATTTTTTCAAAAAAAATATTCCTTTAAATTTTTGCACAATTTCTTTTTTACAGCTAAATTCTCGAAAGTTTATCTTATTATAGGGGCAACAATAAGCTTCATGAGTTATCCAGGCTTTATTTATTCAATTCCTATGAAGATAATTTAAACTACAGCTAAATTACAAATTTAGAAACTAGACGTATGATTAATATTAATTCAGAGGTATTAACACTACATTACCCATAACTTCTTTTATATAAAACATAGGCAAGTTTTAATAGCTGCTACGGAAAGCTGAAAATATAATAATTTTTAATATATTAACAAAAATCATATCAACTATTACAAATACTGGAAAAATGGAGATCAATTTTAATTTTTTTTATTTTTTAAAAAAAATATTCCTTCAAACTTTTGCATAATTTCTTGTTTATAGCTAAATTCTGAAATTTTAAAATTCATAAACTAGGCGTATGATTAATATTAATTCAGAGGTATTAACACTTGATTAACCATAACTTCTTTTGTAAAAAACATAGCCGAGTTTAAAACCTTCTACAGAAACCTAAATATATGATAATTTATAATATATTAACAAAAACAATATCAACTATTTCAAATACTGGAAAAATGGAGATAAAATTAATGTAAATAAATTTTAATTTTAAATTTTTTATTTTTTCAAAAAAATATTCCTTCAAACTTTTGCATAATTTCTTGTTTATAGCTAAATTCTCGAAAGTTTATCTGATTATAGATGCAGCAATAAGGTTCGTGAATTATCCAGGCTTTATTTATTCTATTCCTATTGAAATTCTTTAAACTACAGCTAAATTTTAAAATTCAGAAACAAGGCGTATGATTAATATTAATTCAGAGGTATTGACACCTTATTAACCATAACTTTTTTTATATAAAACATAGGTAAGTTTTAAAAACTTCTACAGAAAGCTAAAAATATGATAATTTCTAATATATTAACAAAAATAATATCAACTATTTCAAATACTGGAAAAATGGATCAAACTTGAATTTAAAATTTTTCATTTAAAAAAAAAATATTTCTTCATAGTTAATTTATATTTTAAATTAAAAATCATATAGCACAGGCTTTAATTAATATTCCAAATACTTGTTGTAAAATTTAAGCAAACTTTTGCACAATTTCTTTTCTATTTTTGTATTTCTATTGCTCATATTTCGTATTTTTCTAAAAGAAAATAAAATTTTCTTCAAAAAAAAAAACTAAAAATATAACACAATTTACCATTTTATTTATGCTAACGTTGAAAAGCATCCAAAAATAAAGGCCAGCATAAAGAATTTAAACTACAGCAGCCAGCATACCAAAAACTCTTAGCACGTTCTCACCAATGTTGCCATGATATTTAACACCTCTTAAGTTCCACATGCATTCAGACAAACAAAAAACTTGCATTTCGTTTCCATTCATAATACTAAAGTTTTTCTTTTGCTCCTGTTTATGTTTTCTATATTTCTTTGGAAACATTTTAAAGGTAAAATAATTGTGTTAGCAGAAATTCGTGTGCAATTTTTACTCAGTGACTACTGCTGCATACAAGTACATTCTTGCTTGTATGCTTTACGAATAGAGTTTATAGAAAAACTGTTAAAAATTGTTAGATACTGTCATGTTCTATTTAGTTTGAGGTTTCTATTTTGCTTAACTGCAAAAACATTATTATTATTATTTTTACTATTTTTTTTTTGAGGAGAATAAATATCAAAAACCTTTTAAAATGTAAGAGTCGGCCAGTTGTATACCCCAAAAATAAAAGGAAAGATTAAAAATAAAACTACATTTTATGTTGGACGAAAATATACGTATTGTATAAAACAAAATAGGTTTTGAAATTGTTGCGGTTATTCCAGAAATTGTTACCGAGTCTTTGGCTCAGGCAATAACAAATAAATAAAGACTATTACACAAATATTTATACATACATACTCTTCACCAGCCAGCCACCTGGTTTTTTATTTGCTGGGCTTATATTTAAATGCAGTTAAATGCCAAAAAATACTCGTTTTGTACAAAGAAAAGGATTACAAACGGAAGTTGTTTTTTTTTGGGGAATTTCATATCATCCTCCCAAAAAAAAAAAAAAAAAACAAGAAGGAAGCTTTTTTAAGGTCTATTCATTTTGAATGAAAATTGTTTGGTAAACCGTAGATGATTTTAATCTTTGTTAAAGAAATTCTGTGAAAAAAACCAAATATAAAGTTTTTTTTAACGTTTTTGTATTGAAATAAGAGACCTGAAATTTATATAGTATTTAAGGGATTATATGGTAAAGAAAAAGGATTTAAATCATGGTTTCATAAAAATTATAATAAAAGTAGGAATAAAAGAGATTTTTGATAAGAATTTAAAAAAAAAATTGTTTAACTGAGCCGTTAAATGTAAAAGACACAAGAAAAATCATTAAAAACAGAAAAGTACCTTTTTTGAAAAGTACCTTTTTTGAAAAGTACTTTTTGGAAAATGTACAAATTTTAAATATAAACTATTAATATCAAATGCAATATCTGAAAAATATTTCAAATTTCTATTGAATTATAAAAAAAACACAAAAAGCTTTAGCTAAAAGTACTTTTTCAGAAAAAGTAATTTATTTATATTTTCAAAAGTTAAAAACATTAATAGAACGAATATTTTTGAATACATAAAGAGATTTCCTGGCATTTTAATTGACATTTTAATACTTTATTTTTAAAATTGTTCTATTAATCATAAAAAACCCAAGAAAAAGGGTTAAAAACGAGTAAACAACTTTTTTAAAAAAAGTACTTTTTAGAAAGGTACTTTTTAGAAAAAGTACTTTTTGAATTTTTGAGAATTTTTTAAGTTATTTATTTTCTTTTTATTAAAATGAAAGTAATTAGAAGCCTTAATAAGAAAAAGTGATTAAATACGGAGAAAGGTACGTTTTCTTTAAATTAATAAAAAACTAACTAAAAATGCTAAAGCTGTAATCAGCAAGAAATGCACGATGATCTAGTCAATTAAGGAAAAAAGTACTTTTTCTTTAAAGTAATAAGCAAGTACATTTTTGATTTTATTTTAAAAATTGTTCTATTAAACATAACAAACCCAAGAAAATGGATTAAATACGAGAAAACAAATTCTCAAAAATTTTAAATAGTACTTTTTCTAAAAGTTACCTCTCTAAAAAGTACTTTTTGAATTTTTAGAGAATTATTAAAGTGTTTCTCTTCTCGTTATTAAAACAGAAAAAATTTTAGCCTTAATAAGAAAAAGTGGTAAAATACGGTTGTTTAAAGTAATAAAAAATCACTAAAATAAAGTAATTTTTTTAAATTGTTTAATTAATCATTAGAAACAGAAGTATAATCTCTATAATTCGAGAAAAATACCTTTTTTAAAAAAGTACTTTTTAAAAAGGTACCTTTTGGGAAATGTACTTTTTGAATTTTTTTGAAACCGTATTTTGGAAAGACTTTATGTATTTATTTTTAAAAAATAATTAAAAGCGTCTAAAAAGGTACCTTTTGAAAAAAGTAAGAAAAACTAAGTTGTAGTCTTAATCAGCAAAAAAATTAATTTTTATTCAATATAATAAAAACAAAAAACATAAAAAAGGCTGAAATACGAAGAAAGTAACTTTTTTTTTAAAAAGTACTTTTTACAAAATTACCGTTTTGAAAAAAAAAACATTTTCAATATTTCGGACAGAAATTAAATTTTGTATGTTGGTTTTTTAAAAATCGTTTTATTAATTATAACAAACACGATAAAAATTGCTGAAATATGTGGAAAATAACCATTTTTAAAAAAGTACTTTTTAAAAAAATTTCTTTTACAAAAAGTACTTTATGCTTTTTTTTGTACACTTTCAATATTTATACAGATTTTTTTTACGAATTTCCATTTTGGAAAGAAATTTAAAGTGACTTAAAGTATTTATTTGAAAAAGGTAGTCAGAATTTCTAAAAAGGTAGCTTTTGAAAAAAAGTACTTTATGTTTTTTTTTATATTTTTAATTTTTTTTTGTGAAACCATATTTTGCTAAACAATTTAAAGTTATTTTCGGTACTTAATTGCAAAAAGTAATTTTTGAATATTTTTTTTTTAATTGAAAATATTTAAATTTTTGGTAATAAATCGGTATTTTGGAAATAAAACTAAATCAAAGGGGGCATTTACATTATGACTTTAAGTCATGACTACAAATCATGAGTATTTTTTTGTACTAACAAATTGTGACGTCTAAACAAAAGGCAAGTTTTCTGTTTTTCAAGACTTTTTTTGATATTCAGCTTTGAGCTCTTTTCTGATTGGTTGTTGAAACGATTAGGTGCCAAAAAAAGGCAAACATGGTTGACAAAAAAAGGCATCGTATAAATGCTAGGGGATTTTCGTAGGGGTTTTAAAAGAGAAACAAAAAAAAAGACATGACTTTAAATCATTAAATTTTAATGAAACCATGATTTAAATCCTTTTTCTGCCATCAAAGTCCCTAAAAAATCAATTTGAAGTCATTATCGTAACTTATTTGGAAAAAAGTACTTTTTGATAATTTTTTAATTGAAAATGTATGTAATGGCATCACGTGAAAACGGCTGGATCGAATTGGCTGATTTTTTTTTTATTCGATTCGAAATTTTCAAGAGATGGTTTGTAAAGAAAAAAATTCAAAAATTACGTGTAAAACTCGGATTTTTTTTTTGTGTCCAGTCTACTGTAATAAAAAAGCACCCTAAAGTATGCAGTACAAATTTAGATATTTTATTTGCAAATAAATAAGAACAGGCAGGTGAAGAACTAACATCAGTAAATTTGACCGCAATTTAACCTTCGCTTTACCAATACCCACCAGGGTGACCACATCGTTTTTATTGGTTTAATATTTTTTTTAATTTTGTTTCGATTTAAATGAAATTTATACTCACTGAACAAATTTTAGAGTTCTATAGAATTTAATAGAAACATTTTAAACTTTTTATAAGGTTTTTTAAATTTTTAAAATTTCGTTCGTCGCATATATTTATAGAAGTGTAGTGTCACCCGGGTGGGTATTGGTAAACCATGTACATAAAAAACCTTTGGTAAAGCGAAGGTTAAAGCGATTTAAAGTATTCATTAAGAATAATGGTAAAATAAATTTAAGTGCAAAAGTACTTTATTTTTTTAACATTTTCTATATTTTTAAAGTTATTTTGATGAAACCATCCATATGTTGGTAAAAACTTTAAATCGAATTTTCGTATTTATTTGAAAAAAGATTTTTTTTTTGATTTTTTTAAAAAAAAAAATCAATATTACAAATTTGTTTAAGAAAAAGATATTTTGGAAAGAGTAGAACCTAATAAATTCTCATTTACAAAGATTTTTGTTTAAATAAACACATTATTGAAAGGAAAAACGTAATTTTTAAAAGGTAATTTCCCCTAAATTGTAATAATTAAAAGGAAATAAAAATAACAAACTTTAAGTTGTAGACTTAATTAGAAAAAAATTACCTTTCTGTTTAAAGTAATTAAAAAAAAATTAAAATAAAAATCGTTTTATATATCATAATAAACACGATAAAAAAAGGCTGAAATACCAAGAAACTAACTTTTCTAAAAAAAAGTACTTTTTAAAAAATTATTTTTTTGAAAAACTACTTTATGGATTTGTTTGTACATTTTTATACATATTGTTAGGTTTTAACCTTTTCAAAACGTACATATTGTTACGTTTTAACCTTTTCAAAACGTTTGTTTATTTCCTTTAAATAAACCGGATACTTTTGTTTGCAAATAAAAGCCGTTTATTAGTTTAAAAATTGTAACAACTCTTTATTTATTTAAAATGTACAACAACAGAATTAAATAGTCACTCAATGTTTTTTTATATACATTTATAAATTCGCAGAAATACAGACACACTTTATCTGATAAACTCACTAACGACTGCAACCTCTGCCACTATTTATAACACTGTCATCTGCACTCTAGATGTCTCTTTAACTGTCTAGAGGTTTCCAATACATACGCCATCTGTGGTGTACTTTCTACAATGTTCTTTAACTGAATATTCGAATTCGAATGTACGGTCGCAGCAAACAGCGTTGCCAACTTACGATCAATGGCCAACTGAAAGCTTTTATTCAATGTTAATAATGCCCACAGATATGTTACAGTTTGCTATTACAGCACTGCTATTTGAAAGCATTCTGCTACTTTTAAATCAGCTGTTAAAATCGTTACATTTGAATTCAAGTACAATTTTGTAACAATATCTTTTTACGGATTTGCATTTTGGAAAGAAGTTCAAGGCATTTTTTTTGCATTTTCTATATTTTCAAGTTTTTTTTTTGTGAAACCCTATATTGTTAAACAATTTAAAGTTATTTTCGGTACTTATTTTCAAAAAGTACTTTTTGAGTTTTTTTTTAAATTGAAAAAATATTAAAATTTTTGGAAATAAAATTTAAAGCAAAAATCGGCTATTTAAAGCTATTATCGGAACTTATTTGGAAAAAGTACTTTTAAGGTCTCATTTTATAAAACGAAACATTTGTAACGTTTTGTTTTTAGACCCGGTTCGGTTGATATTTAAAATCGAGACAATCGGGCCACAAATTACTCAAATATAAGAAAAAAACCAGGACAACCTCAATTTTTGGACTATTTTTGATCTATATCTGGATAGACAATATGGATATCTAATTATAGATATTTCAAAGTCATTTGCAATGAGTCAAAATCGGGAAAAAATATTTTTTAACCCAAATTTTTTTTTCACCAAAAAAATATTTTTGTCATAATTTTTATTTCACTAATAAATTAAAAAAAAATTTATAAAAAAATTTCAAAAAAAAAATTAAAAATTAATTTTGAAAAAAAAAATATTGAGTTTAACTAAAAATATTTTAATTTTAAAGTATAATTTGGTGTAGGGCATAAAAGATTCGGCACAGGTGAATATAGCTCACTTACTCGTTTTTTCATTAAATTATTCATGAAACTTCTAGAAGATGGCGCTGTGTATATAAATAGTAACAGCGAGGTGTGATTGAGTCAGTGTATCGTATTCGCTGTTATAGTTAACATCAACTGTATTACCAGTCTGTAGTATAAGAGATTGTCTTAAATTTAATTTTTGTTTTATTTTTAAATAAGTGGGATTTATTTTATTTTTGTTTAATTCTCTTTGAAAATAATATTTTTTTGTTTTAGCACATTGAAAATATATTTTTGTTAACAATTATTAGAGTTTATTATATTCATACACATTTTTAATAATTTCTTTTAAAAAATATTTAAAAATTATTTCAAACTTCTTAATATTTTCCATATAACTCATACGTCTTCATGTTCAACAATAAATATCAATCATACGCCATGTTTATATTTAGTTGTATGCAACAGAGTTAGTATGTGTGCCACATATCCTAAAATACATATATTGCTACATGCCTTAATGCAAAACATAAACATATTTCATGTCTTCTTTACATTCAGATGTTGCACGTCATACATTCATACAAGCACACAGAAATGTTGCATTTAATATGACATTTGAAACGTGTTTAAAATCCACTCCAATTCGTTGCTTTGAAAAAAAATAAAAATTTGTTCAACTTACCAAACAATAAATCAAAAATTTTCTTAACAAAACAACAAAAGAAAAGTTGTTTTTTTTCGGAATAAAAATCCTTAAAAAATAACTACGAATGTATTCATGTTATATAGAGTTGTTGGTATGTGAATTCACAATGTATGTTAGTGTAGGATTTGTAATCATCTAAACTATTATTAGGTAAATAAACAAGTTTTTTTTTCCTCCAACTACTTTTCTTTTAACCCTAAAAAAAACTTTTGTTGAATTTTGTAATAAAACCGGAAATGTGACATTTAAAAGTTTCTTTTATTTTTTTTTGCGCTTACTCTCTTTTTATTTCCTCATATAGCTTGTGTTTGTGAGTTAAGGTTTAACTTCCGTTCCATATCAGTTCTTATTATTCATGGTGTGTGCATCGTTCTTATAGTTTAGCTCATCAACAGTATTTAGTTGTATCCAACTACTTAAGTATGTCTTGTTGCAAGCCAAAAGGTATAAACACAGCAAAAATGGCAAAAAAAAGGGAAAATTGTTGAACGAAAAAACTTTAATTCAATGTTACGTGTTGAGCATACTAAAGGACTTCTTTAAGTTTGAGAATAGAAAATAAAATAAAAACACAAAGTTGAAAATACTTGGCATAACAATTGACAAAATTATATACAATGTAAAAGGTCCGTTGGCTTGAGATTGAAGAGTGGTAATAGATATTGTCGTTAAACAAATCAATTGGAAAAGTAAAAGTGTAGAGAAATACCTACATATATTTCATAAAAAGGGAAATTTTTTCAAATTGGGGAAATTTTCCAAAAATTATGTAAACTACATAAAATCAATGCAAAGTTTCGTTAATATAGCTTAAAACTAAAATTTCCCTTAAAGGGAAATTTTTTTAAATCAGGGAAATTTCCAAAATTTTTTAATATTTTCCATATTTATTTAAATTTAAGCAAAATAATCTATAAATTTTATTAAAATCCCTAAACATAAAAATTTCCCTTTAAGGAAATTTTTTAAATCAGGGACATTTTCGAAAATTTTATACTATTTTACATATCTATTAAAATTTAAGCAAAATAATCTATAAATTTTATTAAAATCCTTAAACATAAAAATTTCCCTTTAAGGGAAATTTTTTTAAATCAGGGAAATTTTAAATATTTTGTTATATTTTACATATTTATTTAAATTTAAGCAATATAATCTATAAATTTTATTAAAATCCCTAAACATAAAAATTTCCCTTTAAGGGAAATTTTTTTAAATCAGGGAAATTTTCAAAAATTGTTTTAAAACTCATTTTCTTCAACAAGTGTAGTAAAATCCAATAACAAATTCTTTTATTATGCATAAAACAAAAATTTCCCTTAAAGGGAAATTTTTTCATATCCGGGAAATTTCCAAAATTTTATAATATTTTACATATTTATTTAAATATAAGCAAAATAATCTATAAATTTTATTAAAATCCCTAAACATAAAAATTTCCCTTTAAGGGAAATTTTTTGTAAATCAGGGAAATTTTCAAAAATTGTTTTAAAACTCATTTTCTTCAACAAGTGTAGTAAAATCCTATAACAATTTCGTTTATTATGCTTAAAACAATAATTTCCCTAAAAGAAATTTTTTGGAAATCAGGGAAATTTTGAAAATTAAATAATATTTAAATTACCTTTTTAAATCCAAAAAAATAGTCTATACATTTCATAAAATTTCTTAAAAATAAAAATTTCCCTTCAAGGAAATTTTTTTTAAATTAAGGAAATTTTCAAAACATTTATAAATATTTGTTTTCTTTGACAAATGCCATAAAACCCGCTCCAAATTCTGTTAATATCTGTTTAAACTAAAATTTCCCTTAAAGGGAAATTTTTTTAAATCAGGGAAATTTAAAAAAAATATTCCAATATTTTACATATTTATTTAAATTTAAGCAAAATAATCTATAAAAATTTCCGTTTAAGGGAATTTTTTTTAAATCAGGGAAATTTTCCAAAAATTTTCTAAAACTCATTTTCTTCAACAAGTGTAGTAAAATCCAATAACAATTTCTTTTATTATGCTTAAAACAAAAATTTCCCTTAAGGGAAATTTTTTGGAAATCAGGGAAATTTTGAAAATTTTATAATATTTAAATTACCTTTTTAAATATAAGCAAAATTGTCTAAAAATTTTATAAAATTGCTTAAAAATAAAAATTTCCCTTCAAGGAAATTTTTTTAAAATTAGGGAAATTTTCAAAACTTTTATAAATATTTGTTTTCTTTGACAAATGCCATAAAACTCGCTCCAAATTCTGTTAATATCTGTTTAAACTAAAATTTCCCTTAAAGGGAAATTTTTTAAATCAGGGAAATTTTGAAAATTTTATAATATTTTACATATTTATTTAAATTTAAGCAAAATAATCTATAAATTTTATTAAAATCTCTCAACATAAAAATTTCCTTATAAGGAAAATTTTTTTAAATCAGGGAAATTTTCAAAAATGGTTTTAAAACTCAATTTCTTCAACAAGTGTAGTAAAATCCAATAACAATTTCGTTTATTATGCTTAAAACAAAAATTTATCTTAAAGGGAAATGCCATTAAACTTGATACAAATTCTTTAAACTAAAATTTCCCTTATAGGGAAATTTTTTGAAATCAGGTAAATTTCAAAAACGTTTTAATATTTTACTTAATAATATAAATCTAAACAAAATAATCTACAAATTTTATAAAAATTTCCAAAAATAAAGAGACTTTTAAGGGATTTTTTTTTAATTAAGTTTATTTTTAAATATTATTTCAAATATAATTTGTTATCTCCAACAAAATTTTGTTAATACAATTTAAAACAAATCATCTTCAGAATTCATATTCTCTCCCTTATATTTTAATCATTTTAATTTACAAACTCTTTTTATTTCAATTAAACAACTTAATTTTCCTATTTAGTTTAATTTAATATCCTCTTTTTTCAGCTAAAAACTAGAAAAAACTTTTTGGTTTTATAAATTATGTGTGTTTTAGTAACAATAATTATTTTTGTGATTTTATTTATTTTTTTTTTGCTTTTCGCTTTGCTGCATGTTACAACATGATTACATTTGTAAAAATCTTCACACTTTGCCTGCAGGATGACATTTTACATTTCCGCTTCCCTTCCCTTTCCCCACCAGCATTTATGACTAGAGTTTGTGCTGTTTCATTTTGCCACTCTATGCTCTGGCTCATTGTATGTATTTTATGTTATAAATTTATTTTTTTTCAAAATATTATTATAATCACATAACCTTTAGCGTTGAAAAACGAGAACAAACGTTGTGTTCTATTTTTGTTTTTGCTGCATTGTTTCAGTTGTCTGTGTTTGTTTTTTTTCTATCTCTGTTTGCGTTTTTACATACTGCCATCACCGACAACAACGCCAAAATCTAGAAAAAATAAAAAGATTTGTTAATTCGCAGCTAATTAAGTTCAAAGCATAGTTTCAGGCTTACAGTTAGTTATTCTTCATCTGTGTATCTCGCACTCTCTCTCTCTCTCTTTCTTGTCCATTATATTTAGTTTTTGTTGCATTTACTGTCAGTGCTGCCATAAAGACCGTTATAAATAAGCACTCGAACACATAGACATTGTACCTAAGCTGTCTGAAATACATTTATAGTTACACAGTTATACACAGGCATTAACATTTTTGTGGTTTTAATGCAACCAGCCAAAAACAAAGTTTTGCAGATTTAAAAATGGTTGATTTTTTAAACAAGGTATTAAATGGTTAAATTAATAATGAAAAAGAACCAACTAAATATTTATGGTTTTAAACGAAATAAATTAAAAATTATTGAAATTTGCGTAAAAATTATAATTTCCCTTAAGGGAAATTTTTTCAATGTGTGAACATTTTCTAAATTTATAAATAAATTTGTTTCTTTAATTATAAGCTATAAACTACATTTAAAACTGTGTTAATAATGCCAAAAATTATTAAAATTTTTATAAAATCAAAAATTTCCCATAAAGGACATTTTTTTTAAATCTTGTAAATTTCAAAACTTTTATAGTAATTTTGTTACAAACTTAATTATAAATAAAATAACCCAAAAATTATTGAAAATTGTGTAAAATAAAAATTTCCCTTAAATAGAATTTTTTTTTTAAATTAGGAAATTTTCAAATTAAGAAAAAAATTGTTTTTTTTAATGAATACTAAAACTTACTTAAAATAAATGATAAACAAAAATTTTAAAACAAAAAAATCTTTTTAAGAGAAATTTTTTAAACCAAAAAAATTTTAAATAAATTTCTAAAATTTTAATTACTAATGGAAACATTATTTAATTTATATTTCAAATAGTATTTAAAATTTTATATTTCTTTTACAAATTATTGAAAAATTTCTAAAAAAAAATAAAAATTTCCTTCCTTCAAAATTTGTATATTTTTAAATTTTTTTTAAAAAAATGTTCTTAAACTGTAGTTAATTAATCTATATATATATATAAAAACAAGTAAGAAAGTATGATCGGTACACTAAGTAAAAGAGCAAAAACATTTTTCTTTTAAAATTTAAAAAATTTATAATTTTTGAGTGATTTCCGGAAGTGGGCCTTATATGTGGGCTATAACAAATTATGGACCGATAACCATGAAATTAGGTCGTGTGATTTAAGTTATGTTGAATTTTGTGTGTATACCAACATTTTTAAGCGATTTATGCACGTTAAAGTGATTTTCGGAAGCGGGTCTATATGGGAGCTATGAATAATTATGGACCGATCGTAACAAAATTTTGTGACATGAATTTTGTGTATATAAAACTTATTTGGAGCGGAATATAAATTTAACATTTATGACCGATAAAGTCCAATTTCCCTCCCCACTATGGTGGTGTAGGGTATAATGAAATGGTCCATGTATGTAAAGGCATCAACTGAGAACGGCTGGAGCGATTTGGCTGATTTTTTTTTATTCGATTCGAAATTTTCAGGAGATGGTTTGTAAAGAATAAAATTCAAAAATTCCGGGTAAAACTCGGAAATTCTTTTTTTGTGAGTCCAGTCAACTGTAATAAAAAAGCTCCCTAAAGTATGCAATACAAATTTATATATTTTATTTGCAAATAAATAAGAACAGGCTGGTGTGCGTGGGTTGGAGAAACTTGAAGAACTAACATTAGTAAATGCTACCGGGCGAAGCCGGAGGCGATCAACTAGTAATACATAAAACTAAAATCTCCCTTAGAGCATAAATACACAATTTTTAAATATGTACCTAAAATTTTATTGAAAAATTTATAAAAATTTAAATTTAAAATTTTCAAAATTTTTTCATCAAAAAATGGTTTCTTAAATTAGTGCTACGAAAATCAGTAATAATTTTGTCAATAACGCTGAAAACAAAAATTTCCCTTTAAGGGAATTTTTTATAAACGAGAAATTTTTAAAAAAAAATTTTATATTTTATTTACAAATTTAAATATAAACAAAACATACTAAAAATTATTAAAAACTTTCTAAAAATTAAAACTTCCCTTAAGGGAAATTTTCGAAATTAAATAAATTTTTTTAAATAAGCTTAAACATAAAATTTCCTTTAAAATTTCCAAGAAACATGTCAGGGAATTTAGTTAAATTTTATTTCATAAAACCATTTTTGAACCAAATTAAAGCATTATTATAGTCTACATCAAATTAACATTCCTAAGCCTGAAAATATGCAATCACGGTTATGGCGTTTTCCTTTCTGTCACAATATAATGCCAACATTATTTGTACTATTTATTAAAGGTTACTCATACCCTCATTTCGATTTTAACATTAAATTTATATAATTCTTATAACTATTCCAAAATTATGATTTATTGTAAATAAAATATGCCACTTTTTACTTAAATCACTTCAATAATGCATTTTTTATAACAATAAATAAATTAACATTTAAAAGCCTGAATGTAGGCAACACAACTTTAATATTACAGAAGGTTTTAGTCCTGGCTAAGTTCAGCAGAAGACCTTCAAACAATGAAGTGGTGATAAAAAATAGTTTTAAAATGACTTTTACTACGATTATACGTAGCCTATTCGCAAATAAAAATTATTTGCAATTAACTAACTCTCTGTTTATACGTAACTTTGGTTACGGAAAATTCTTAATTTTTTTAAATGCATAAGTGAAAGAATTAAAAATTCTTGTCTTAAAATACGAAAGAAAAACTAAAAACGTTAAAAAATATGGCAATGTTTAAAATCTAATTTGCAAATAGTGTCGTTAATCAGGAATTGTTTTCGTGAGTTAGCTATTTGCAAATAAAAAAATAATTCACTGTTTATACGGCAAATTTTTCTAATTACAATATTTTTTATTTGCGAATAAGCCTTGCGTATAAACGTAGCATTTGTGCACTTATCTATTTCTTTCCAAAATATGTTATTTTAAAGCTTTTGGATAGAAAAATCGTGCAAGTTTTTGAAATATAAAATTTTATATAGAAACCAAAAATATGGCTAACATTTTTAGGAATATCTGCAATCAAAAATAATATAAATAAAACATATTTTAAAAAGCGCCAGTTTTATAATAATAATTCTCAAAAATTTACCCTTTAAAAGCATAATTATTTATAAGAATTTTTTATAAAAGCTAGTAGTCCTGAATAAGTTTATCAGAAAACTGCATCTTTAGAATTTCACCTTTATAAGTTTTATTTTTATAATTTTTTTTTTCGATTTTAACATTAAATTTGTATAATTCTTATTCAAATGTAATACTTTTTACTTAAATTTAATTTTTAAAGCAATAACCAAATTAGCATTTATAAGCCTAAATGTAGGCAACAAAAGTAATTATATTCACTATTTACTGTTAGAGAAGGTTGTAGTCCTGGCTAAGTGCAACATAAAAGCTTAAAGCAAAATAATCGTGATCAAAAATTGCTTTAACATTACTTTGCTCACTTATCCAACTCTAACCGGTTATTTGTTAAACATTGCAACAATTTTTAAATGTTTTTTGGAGAGAAAATCTAAGAAAACTTTTAATAAATTACACAATTTAATATTCTTACCGAAAGACATTAACTACTTTTTTAATTATATCTGCAATCAAAAATACTATAAATAAAACTTATTTTAAAAAATGCCATTTTTATAATAATAATTCTTAAATTTCCTACTTTAAACAAATGATTATGTATAAGCCTGAAAATAGGCAATAAAAGTTAATATATTAACACTTTAGTGTTCGAATAGGTTGTAGTCCTGGCTAAGTGCAGCATAAAACCTTAAAATCAGATAATCATGATCAAAAATAGCTTTTAAACTGAAAGCTTCCTATTTAGCTGGTCACATTTCTTGCAACGTGATGAATTTAAATACATTTCTCAACTTTCCTTTTTTTTTTGTTCCTATTTAACACATAATTTTCCCTTAATAATGTTGATGAATAAAAACGCACTAAAAATGAATGTATGAATTTCTAAAAATAAAAATTGCAACTAAAACACATTTCCTTCAGGTTGTCATTTACACTGGTTCTAAAGATACTTAACAGTGGCTACAGCACAAAAGCTGTCTTTTATGTCTGGCTGCCTTATTTAATGTTATAATTTTTTATATTATTTTTTTTCTTGTTAATGCCACAAAACTTTTTCATAAAGTAGCCATAGCTGGGTTTTTATTTATTTTTTTTTTGCTGTTGCATTATTTCAGTTTTTTTGTACATATTTGTTTGGTTTACACAAAAATGTGTTGAAAAGTTCTACAATAAAGGTTTTGTAGTCAAGTGGTATTAGTAGATATTTTGTATTTTTTTTTTAAATTACAGTAATTGTAATACTTAGTTTGTGTTTATAAATTCTAGTACATAATTTGTTGCCACGTAATGTTGCTTTAATTGCCTAGATTAGAGAAAATTTCAGTAATAATTAAACATTTTTTTTTGTTTGTTATTATGTTAAAATACCTAAAATTATGCTATAAAATTTTTGTATTCATAAATTGTGTATAATTGGAAAAGGTTTTGCGAAATTTATGGGTAGCATTAATTGTGTTCATGCTGAATTTATTGAAAATAATGCAGCACATAAAGAGGTAAATAATTTTTGTAACAGAAAACAGTGAAAGAATTAAAATATTGGAAATATTGTTAAAATACAAAACGTAAAATAAAATATTTAGTCCAATCTTTATTTGGAAAATAAGGTTGGCAGACTAGGTCAGACTGTAACCAAATAAAAAAACTTTTATTTACATAGATAAAATACTTATATTTTTTTCTCCTTTAAAATGCTTTATTTATCTTTTTTAGCCATTTTATTATTATTGTTATTTAATATTATGTATTTATTTTATTCCACCCACTATTTTGTTAAGCTTCACAGTTTGTTTTGCATTTTGTTTTTGTTAAAAGAATGAACAGTATTTAAAGCAGTATAAATATTTCCATTTTGTAGTGCCTACTTTAAGGCTTATAAATGTAATATTTTTTCCTTTAAAGCATTTTATGCTGTTACTCTGTAAAACATTAATACTTATATTGTAGGTATTTTACATAGTTACATATACTCTGTATTATGTCGTATTGCATTAACAAAACATGTCTGCATTTTTACTCACACACACACATAAACACAATCTCTCGCACACACACGCATTTAAATAAATTTAATTTCGCAGCTTGAAAAAGATGCAGTAATGTGGCCTTCCTAAAGGCCTTATTCTGAAGCCACAAACCATCTCTCGGCCGTTGAAAAACATTCACCAACAAAAACATTTCTGGTATACCAATGCTTCTGAAAAAAATTTTTAATTTTTTAAACGAGTACCCATGCAAGTTTTATTGGTTATCCGATAACCATCTAAAAAATTTCACTGAAATTAATTTTATTTATGATTATTTTAACAGCAAAAAAAATAAAAGAAAATGTAAGATTTGTAAAACGAATAACCATGTAAATTAAATTGGTTACCAAGTAACCACTTAAGAAATTTGAATTAAATTTATTTTATTTATTCTTTAATAGATTAATGTTTAATAAGAATTATTTTACAAAAATTGTATGGTTTTAATCCGAGTACCCATGTAAATTATATTGGTTACTTAGTAACCACTTAAGAAATTTCTCTTTGAAACGGTTTATTTCAATATTTTCTGGTAAATCAATGTTTTGAATAAAAATTTTTAAAAAATAGAAGATTTTTTAAACGAGTACCCATGCAAATTATATTGGTTATCCAGTAACCACACACAAAAAATTCACTGGAATTAATTTTATTCATTTATTATTGTTTTAACAGCAAAAAATAAAAGAAAATGTAAGATTTGTAAAACGAATAACCATGTAAATTAAATTGGTTACCAAGTAACCGTTTAAGAAATTTGAAATAAATTTGTTTTATTTATTCTTTAATAGATTAATGTTTAATAAGAATTAGTTTACAAAAATTGTATTGTTTTAATCCGAGTACCCATGTAAATTATATTGGTTACTTAGTAACCACTTAAGAAATTTTTCTTTGAAACGGGTTATTTCAATATTTTCTGGTAAATCCATGTATTGAAGAATAATTTTTAAAAAATAGAAGATTTTTTAAACGAGTACCCATGCAAATTATATTGGTTATCCAGTAACCATCTAAAAAATTTCACTGAAATTAATTTTATTCTTTTATTGTTGTTTTAAAACTAAAAAATAAATATTTTATATTATTTCAACACGAGTACCTTTATAAACTGTAGTGGTTACCAAGTAACCATTTAAGTAATTTTACTTAAATTTGATAAAATTGTGTTATAAAAAATAATTTTAAAAATTTTATAATTTTAACGGAGTAAAATATTAGATTTTTTGAACGAGTACCCATGTAAGATATATTGGTTATCCAGTAACCATCTAAAAAATTTCACTGAAATTAATTTTATTCATTTATATTTGATATTAAATTATTGTTTTAAAAGCAAAAAATAAAAGAAAATGTAAATATTGTAAAACGAGTAACCATGTAAATTAAATTGGTTACCAAGTTACCAACCATTTATTTAATTTTGTTTATTTATTCTTTAATAGATTTAGGTTTTATAAGAATTAATTTACAAAAATTGTATGGTTTTAATCCGAGTACCCATGCAAAATATATTGGTTACTTAGTAACCACTTAAGAAATTTCTCTTTGAAACTGTTTATTTCAATATTTTCTGGTAAATCAATGTATTGAAGAATAATTTTTAAAAAATAGAAGATTTTTTAAACGAGTACCCATGCAAGTTATATTGGTTATCCAGTAACCACACAAAAAAAAACACTGAAATTAATTTTATTATTTTATTGTTGTTTTAAAACTAAAAAATATATATTTTATATTATTTCTACACGAGTACCTTTATAAACTGTATTGGTTACCAAGTAACCATTTAATTTATTTTACTTAAATTTGTTAAAATTGTGTTATAAAAAAGTAATTTTAAAAATTTTATAAGTTTAACGGAGTAAAATATTAGATTTTTTGAACGAGTACCCATGCAAGTTATATTGGTTATCCAGTAACCATCTAAAAAATTTCACTGAAATTAATTTTATTAATTTATTATTGTTTTAATAGCAAAAAAATAAAAGAAAATGTAAGATTTGTAAAACGAATAACCATGTAAATTAAATTGGTTACCAAGTAACCGTTTAAGAAATTTGAATTAAATTGTTTTTTATTTATTCTTTAATAGATTAAGGTTAAATAAGAATTAGTTTATAAAAATTGTATGGTTTTAATCCGAATATCCATGTAAATTATATTGGTTACTCAGTAACCACTTAAGAAATTTCTCTTTGAAATGGTTTATTTCAATATTTTCTGGTAAATCAATGTATTGAAGAATAATTTTTAAAAAATAGAAGATTTTTTAAACGAGTACCCATGCAAGTTATATTGGTTATCCAGTAACCATCTAAAAAAATTTCACTGAAATTAATTTTATTCATTTATATTTGATATTAAATTATTGTTTTAAAAGCAAAACAAAAAAAAAAAGAAAATGTAAATATTGTAAAACGGGTAACCATGTAAATTAAATTGGTTACCAAGTAACCGTTTAAGAAATTTAAATTAAATTGTTTTTTATTTATTCTTTAATAGATTAAGGTTTTATAAGAATTAATTTACAAAAATTGTATGGTTTTAATCCGAGTACCCATGTAAATTATATTGGTTACTCAGTAACCACTTAAGAAATTTCTCTTTGAAACGGTTTATTTCAATATTTTCTGGTAAATCAATGTATTGAAGAAAAATTTTTAAAAAATAGAAGATTTTTTAAACGAGTACCCATGCAAATTATATTGGTTATCCAGTAACCATCTAAAAAATTTCACTGAAATTAATTTTATTCTTTTATTGTTGTTTTAAAACTAAAAAATAAATATTTTATATTATTTCAACACGAGTACCTTTATAAACTGTATTGGTTACCAAGTAACCATTTAAGTAATTTTTCTTAAATTTGTTAAAATTGTGTTATAAAAAATAATTAAAAAAATTTTATAATTTTAACCGAGTACTCATGTAAATTATATTGGTTATTTTGTAATGCTATTTTAAATGTGAATGAGAATGTGTAAACAGGCCTACAAATTGAAGACCTAGCATTTTGTTCCCACTTTGTAACTACAGCAAATATACATACATACACATTTATACAATAAGTAGTAAAGTGGCAACCTATATAACAGGATTATAATATAAATCATTGCCTACTTTATGGCTGCTGCCATTGCTGCTACAATACTTGCACAATTGTTTGGCTAAGTATGTATTTTAAATGTTAAGAATACAGAAAAAAAATACATATAAATTGCTATACTTAGTACAGGTATGTTCAAGTAACAATAATATTATACCATACAAAAAAATTGTTTTTCAACAAATGTAAATAAAAGAAAACCCAACTTTATAGCACAACAAAAAAAGTTAACATTCATTTGTAAAAATTACAATATACATATTGAAAAAACATTAAAAAAGTTTTTTTTAACTTTTTATTTGTTATGTATGATTTGTACTTGTTCTAGAGTTAATGTTTAAATTTATTGTATTGAAATTAACTTAAATTAAAGCTACAGTTGCTAGATAATTTTTTGAACAGAACAGTAAAGATTTAAGAAAAAAGCAAATTGATAGATTGATATAGAATACAAAAAATTAATATTTAGTTGTAAGACTGAATATGAAAAACCTCTAATATGTTTAAAATTCTCATTACTCTAATAATTTTTTGTTTACACATTTTTCTATTTTACATTTTATTATAATTTTTTAAATAAATTTACTAATTTTACGCTCTACAATACTGTTTTATTTGAGTTCTTTTCATTTTTACACAAAAATTTATTTTAATTGTTTGTAGCAACTAAAGAAAACAGCCTAAAACTATGCTAAATAAAAAAACAACAATTTGCAATGGTTCTCTATGTGAGAGCCAGCAAGTAAATAGATGAGCTAGCATAACCGGAAATATGTAAACACTCACACATCCACATAAATAAATATATAGAATATATGTAGTAAAAATGTATGTCTACTATTTGCTTAAGTTTGGAAACGCCAGTAGTTTGTGGTTCAACACAAAATGTATGTTTGTTTGTTGCTATAAACGCATTTTCAACGTTAAAATTGTAAATGAAAATTCCAATAAACGGGTCGAGTCTCTTTGTTATTGTTATTGTTGCTTTAGTGCAAAATGGCCACCTCATCAACATCAACAAAACTCAACTAAACTAAATACATAGAAAATGGTATAGCAAACGCAGTTTGTACCATACTTGGCCACAAAAATTCTTTACTGGTTGCAAGCATCACTCAGTTGGTATTTTTATGTATATGTCTATGTATTAGTATTTGCATACGAGTGAAAATATGTCTATGTCAGTGTTTGTGTGAATTTGTTGTATTTTATGTTTTAAAAACTTTGTTAAATATTTGTCTTTATCTTAAATACAGTAAGTAAAGCGTAATAGTTTACAGTGGGGCCAACTAAATGGCTTATTTTTATTAAGAAATAAATAGTATTACCACTTTTATGGTTTTACATTGAAAAGCCATTTAAATTATAGCGTGGTTACTCAGTAACCACTTAAGAAATTTCACTTTGATTTGAGTTGTTTCAATATTTTCTGTTAAATCTTTACTTTTTAAGAAAAATTCTAAAAATTAAATTGATTTTTTAAACAAGCACCCATATAAGTTATATTGGTTATTCAGTAACCATTTAAGAAATTACACTGAAATTATATTTATTCATTTATTTGATATTAAATTTTTGTTTCAAAAACCAAAAAATAGAATAATGTAAGGATTTTAAAACGAGTAACCATGTAAACTAAATTGGTTACTCAGTAACCACTTAAAAAAATTCTCATGGAAACGGTTTATTTCAATATTTTCTGTTAAATGAATGGTTTTTAAGAAAAATTTTTAAAAAATATTTAATTTCTTAAACGAGTACCCATATAAATTATATTGGTTATCCAGTAACCATATAACAAATTTCACTGACATTCATTTTATTAATTTATTTTATATTTAATTATTGTTTTAAAAGCCAAAAAATTGAAAAATTTAAGGATTTTAACACGAGTAACCATATAAATTCAATTGGCTACCAAGTAACCATTTAGGAAATTTTACTCAAATTTGTTTTATTTTATCATTATTTAAGAGGTTAATGCTTTATAAGAATTAGTTTACAAAAATTGTATGGTTTTAACACGAGTACCCATGTAAATTGTATTGGTTACTCAGTAACCACTTAAAAAATTTCTCTTGGAAACGGTTTATTTTAATATTTTCTGTTAAATAAATAATTTTTAAGAAAAATTTTTAAAAAATATTTGAATTCTTAAACGAGTACTCATGCTAGTTATATTGGTTATCCAGTAACCATATAACAAATTTCACTGACATTCATTTTATTAATTTATTTTATATTTAATTATTGTTTTAAAAACCAAAAAATATAATAATTTAAGGATTTTAACACAAGTAACCATATAAATTCAATTGGCTACCAAGTAACCATTTAGAAAATTTTAATCAAATTTGTTTTATTTTATTATTATTTAAAAAGTTAATGCTTTATAAGACTTAGTTTACAAAAATTTTATGGTTTTAAAACGAGTACTCATGTAAATTATATTGGTTACTCAGTAACCACTTTAGAAATTTCTCTTTGAAACGATTTATTTCAATATTTTCTGGTAAATCAATGCTTTTGAGGAATTTTTTTTAATATTTGATTTTTTAAACGGGTAACCACGTAAATTGGTTATCCAGTAACCATATCAAAAATTTCACTGAAATTAATTTTATTATTTTACTGTTGATTTAAAACTAAAATAATTAAAATTTTACATTATTTTAACACGAGTACCT
The DNA here is from genome assembly GCF_958450345.1 of Calliphora vicina. Lineage (NCBI taxonomy): Eukaryota > Metazoa > Arthropoda > Insecta > Diptera > Calliphoridae > Calliphora > Calliphora vicina. The sequence goes on from NC_088781.1 coordinate 137,331,688, forward strand.
TTATAAACTGTTTTGGTTACCAAGTAACCATTTAAGTAATTTTACTTATATTTATTAAATTTGTTGTATAAGAAATAAGTTTAAAAATTTTATATTTTTAAACCGGGTACCCATGTAAATTATATTGGTTACTCAGTAACCATTTGAAAAAAAATCAGTTTTAATAAGTGTAATTTATTGTTAATCGATTAAGTTGTGCCTCAATCACTCAAATTGTTGCAAATATATTTCAATCTAGCCCACTGCTTAGCAACTTTAATTTCCTCCCCCCATAAAACTTATTCTATTGTGTGTGTTGGTGGGTGAGTGTAGTGTCTGGTGACAGTTGTTGCTTTTTGCATTTGATGTTGCTAGTTTTGTTGTTTAGACTTGGGCTGTAAATCTTTGACCAAACACTCGTTAGACTAAATCGTTGAGCTGTAAATACCATGTTGACGTTTGTTGTCGTATCTTTTTGTACAGTATTGCTGTGCATCCTGGCATTTATGTTTAACACTCATTGTCTCAAACTTCCATTTGTTTTTAAACCCCCCCACCCCAACCAAAAGCTCTTGTTAGCCTTAGTAGTAGTTTGTAAATGGAGTACATATAAAGGAAATAAAGTAAAGAAAATGCTTAAACATTAAAATAATTTTTTAAATAATAATAAAGTTTTTTTTGCTGGCAGCTGGCCGTTCATCTGTTTTCCAGGCTGTCTTTATGTCCGTTAGACTGCCATTTAAACCTTTCATTTACAAAAATAGAAAAAAAAATAATAAATAAATAAGAAGATGGTTTGAAATTAATTTTCTTGTTGCTTAAGTTTACTGGTTCATTCATTCATTCATTTTGTACTTTGCTGTGATGTGATGGTTAGAAAACGTTTATTTTCTAAAACGCCTTCAAGTTATGCAACATATTTTATTGTTGTTTTGTTTGTAGTTATTTTCTGCTGTGCATTTATTTATAAAGTCCCTCTTTTGCTTTCTCTCGCTCACTCTTTCTCTTTTCAAGTTTCTTAGTCTATTTGTGTGACATTATTATTGTTGTTGTAGTTGTTGTTGAAATAAAATATATAAAAATTATTATAAAAGTATTATTGTGGTTGCCATTGTTGATGGTTTAAGTAAATAAACTATTTGTAAGTGGATAAAATCGTTTTTATTTGCTGGTTCTCTAAAATAAATATTATTATCAGGGCTTTGGTGGTCGTTTATTATAAGTAGTTGTAGCATATAATATGAAAAAATAAAGCTTTGTTGCTTTGTTAGTTATTAGTTGGCAAATAAAGCAGTTTTAAAGGTTTTACTTTTTTAGCTTTGAGGGTTTATATATTGTTAGCATTCAGTTTTCTTTTAATTAACAATAATAATTAAAGTGTATTTAAGGGGCTTGGATTTAGAAAATATTGTTGCCTAACTTAAGGCTTATAATAAATGGCATACTTCATAGAAGCTGGAAAACTTTTACATTTAAATAAAACAAAGTAAATTAATTTTCACCATAATATTTATGTCATGGTTTTATAAGAATTAGTAATAAGACTGACTGAAGACTGAATACCCATGTTAATATATAATGGTTACTCGGTAACCACTTAGAAACTTTCACTTTGTGTCTGCTTATTCAATATTTTATGCTAAATCCTTGGTTCATATGAAATTGTTTTAAAATTTATTAAATTTTTTAAACGAGTACTTATGCAAAATGTTTTGATTACTTGGTAATCGTTTTAGAAATTTCTTTGAAAATTATTTTCTTTATTTATTTTAAATTAAACTATAGTTTTAAAAGCAAAAACTAATAAAAAATCATGGATTTTAAAACGGGTACCCAAGTAAACAAATCCGATTACCAAGTACCCATTTAAAAATTTTACTTAAATTTATTTTTTTATTATTTTGTTAAGAGATTATGGGTTATAAAGCAATAGTTTCAATACTTGTATAGTTTTAAACCAAGTACCCATGTAAATTACATCGGTTACTCAGTAACCACTTAGAAAATTTCACTTTGACTCTGCTAATTTCAATATTTTATGCTAATTTATTGATTCCTATAAACAAGTTTTTACATTTATCGAATTTTTTAAACGAGTACCCATGTAAAATATTTTGATTACTTGGTAGTCGTTTGAGAAATATCTTTGAAATTTATTTTCTTTATTTATTTTAAATTAAACTATTGTTTTAAAAGTAAAAATTAATAAAATTCAAGGATTTTAAAACGGGTACCCAAGTAAACTAATCCGATTACCAAGTATCCATTTAAGAAATTTTACTTAAATTTATTTTGTTTTATTATTTTTTAAGAGATTGTGGATTTAGACGCAATATTTTCAAAACTTTTATGGTTTTAAACCAAGTAATCATGTAAATTAAATTGGTTACTCGGTAACCACTTCGAAAATTTCACTTTGTGTCTGCTTATTCAATATTTTATGCAAAATCATTGGATCATAAGAAAATGTTTTAAAATTTATTGAATTTTTTAAACGAGTACTTATGCAAAATGTTTTGATTACTTGGTAATCTTTTGAGAAATTTCTTTGAACTTTATTTTCTTTATTTATTTTAAATTAAACTATAGTTTTATAAGCAAAAACGAATAAAAATTCATGGATTTTAAAACGGGTACCCAAGTAAACTAATCCGATTACCAAGTATCCATTTAAGAAATTTTACTTATATTTTTTTTGTTTTATTATTTTTTAAGAGGTTATGGTTTTAAAAGCAATATTTGCAAAACATGTATATTTTTAAACCAAGTAACCATGTAAATTATAATGGTTACTCGGTAACCACTTAGGAAATTATTTATTGTAACTTATTTCAATATTTTATTGTAACTTATTGGTTCATTGGAAAAAGTTTTAAAATTTATTGAATTATTTAAACGAGTACCCATAAAAAATATAATGAGTACTTGGTAATCGTTTGAGAAATATCTTTGAAATTTATTTTCTTTATTTATTTTAAATTAAACTATTGTTTTAAAAGTAAAAATTAATAAAATTCAAGGATTTTAAAACGGGTACCCAAGTAAACCAATCCGATTACCAAGTATCCATTTAAGATATTTTATTTAAATTTATTTTGTTAAGATATTGTGAGTTTTAAAAGCAATATTTCCAAAACTTTTATGTTTTTAAATCAAGTAACCATGTAAATTAAATTGGTTACTCGGTAACCACTTAGGAAATTTCACTTTGTTTTGGTTTATTTCAATATTTAATAACAAATCTGTGTTTCATACGAAAAAGTTTTAGAATTGAATACATTTTTTTAAATAAGTAACCATATAAAATATAATGGTTATCCAGTAACCATTTAAAAAATGGCAATGACAAATCTGTCATGGTAAATCTTGGCTTCATTGGAAAAAGTTTTGGAATTAAATAAATTTTTTAAACGAGTAACCATGTAAAATAAATTGGTTATCCAGTAACCGTTTAAAAAATGTCTTTTACATTTTTTTTCATTTATTTTATATTAAATTATTGAGTTATTAATAAAAATTATGATTGTGAAACATAAAACAATAAATTACACTATATTTACAAAATCTGTAGCCTATCTTAAGGCTTTAATAAGTATTTTAAAGAATAAACATTAAAACCTATTGCATTTAAACAATTATATATTTATTTTCAATTTATTTTTTTCCTTTTTAATACTTGTTAACGAATCTATTACTTTTAACAAGCATGTCTTTCAACCTGTCCTTATTTTTTTATGCTATTTCTAGATGAAACCTCAATTTTGACAAATGATGTGTCGCTATATTTAGATGTTTTTTTTTTCTTTTTCTAAACCAATATATAACACACTTAAGTAAGAATGTACAAAAATGAAAGTGCAAAACCTGGCCCCTTTTCTTCTTTATAAAAAAAATATATATATTGTACAAAACCCACACAGGAAAAAGGATTTTTTCTAACATTGACTACACTTATTTGCCACAAAATAAGGAAATCTAAAAAAAAAAAACAACTAACACAGAAAATTGACTTCGTTATGTGGTTTATACAGAGAAAGCATAAAAAAAAACTGCAACTTGGATGGATGGATATATGAATATACATACATCTATTTGAAATATGTGCAAATTTATAGATACTACTACAGGAAAAAAAATGTTTGCCTTAAAAACGTGCATAAATTGTGAAAAAGTAAAAATCTAGAGTGTGGTGTGTGGCAATGTGTTAAAATAAGCAGAAAACTGTTCTGTTTTTCTCTTGATTTCATCAGTAGTTTTTTCAAGTTTAATACCGACTAGCATACACTTTATCTTGTTTATCTAAGGATTATCAAAAGTAGTTAGGAAAAAAACTTACTCCAAATTATAGAGAGTTGAAGTGGTAACTGCAGCATAGTTGTTTGAAACAACTCATATGTATGCAAATTTAGTTAGTTTAGAAATATTGAAGTATTTTTTTTTTGGTGTGAATATGAATTTTTTTTAGTTTTTGAGTAAATAGAATTAAAAAGAAAAACAATTTTTTTTTCTTAACACCCAAAAGTAGGCTATGAATATTGTGCATTAAATTTAAAAGATTATGCAGAGAAGTATGTCAACGATTTTTGTTAGATTTAATGCGTCAGCCTAAAAGTATACCACATAAATGGCAACAAACAAATCACGTAAAAATATAACTGATATTTAGCAAAACAAATATAATTTGAATATTAAATTAAGACAAATGGAAATTTTATTAAACAAAAATTCTATTTTAAATATAAAACTAATGGATTAAGCAAAATTGTTAAAAAAAAATATTAAATTCTTAAATGATTGTCAAAATCCTTGCAATTGCAAACAATGAAAGTAATACAATTGACTTTGTGTAATATTATGTTGATGTTTAGCGGAGATTTTCCACTTGTATTCAGGACAAAAAAAGATGCAGGAGATTTTGGCCAATAATAGCAGTAAATACATATAAGAATATAGTATACGAATTGTATAAGAGTGAAAATTTAGCAAGTGGTTACTTAAGCATTAAATTCAATTACAGCTTTTGCTTTTGCTGCAATACATATTTTATATTGCCAGCAGTTTATAAGCAGGACAAGGAAGGGTAAGCATGAAGATGTTTATTTAAGCTATAATGCAACAAATATGGCTGACAATGCCAAAATAATATTGTATTAAATAAAATTGCCAGTAATGCTGGTAGATAGATAATGATCATCACGATTTTCACCATAATAATGCTGTTAAATACAATTTAAACTGTATACAACAGAATAGAAAAGAAAAGCTTAAGTTTTTTTTTGTGGATTTTTATTTTCCTATTATTTTTTTTTTAGTTTCGAATGGGTTGCTTCAACTATTGCGTACTAGTTTCAAAGAAAAACGTGCTTAAGCTTTGCCTCTACCATAATGCAACATAGTAACTAAATCGTTTGAAAACAAAAAAAAACAATACTATGATTAGCAATTTTTTTTTATACTTATTCTGGTTAAAGAAAAGAAATAGTTTAAAACTCTTACGTTTTTTTTATTTTCTTTTGAAGTAATATGTTCATAAAATAAAGAAAAACTATTTCAAAATTGTTACTTTGAGGGTTTGTTATTATATTACATAGATTTAACTTTTGTTATAAGCTAAATACAAAGAAAAATTATAAAAAATATAACAAATAGTTTATAGATTTTTAAGAATTTAAAGCAAACAAAGGCTTCCTTAAGCAAAGTAATTGTTATAAATACTTTAATAATAAAGTTTATTGAGGTTTCATAAGATTTATTTAAAAAAAAATAACATAATATTAACAGTTTATAAACAAAGAAGTAAAATATATACAAACACCTAAAAGTATGCTAAGCTATTTGGTTTACATTACACAGGCTCTAAGTAACAATGTTTAAAAAGCTTAAAAATTATAAAAATTTTATATAAATTAAAATTTGTTATATATTTATTGAATCTTATTACAATATTCTTTCTTTTAATATAAAATATGTCTAACTTTCCTCAGCAAATAGTCAAATAAATGGACACAAACTAACTGTCAAAAGTTGAAGTCAAAAGTGTAATTCATTGTAAAATTTTTCATTAATATAATAAATGATTAAAATTACTTATATATTTATTAAAAGTACACACAATTTCCTAGGTTTTAATATAAAATATGTCTAATTTTTCCTAGAATTTTATGGAATAAATGTACTTACTCAAAACGTCCATTGCTAAAGGTTTGCTTTGTGGTTTTTTGCAATTTTTTTTATAAAAATATTAAATAACTAAAATTATTTATATATTTTTGAAATGTTAACAGAATTTCCTTTCGAACGATATAAAATATTTAATATAAATGGCAATCATAAAATTGCATGCTTGTAATTTAATTTTTTTTTTTTTTAATTTTTTTTTATTTTTAAAAATATTTAATAATTCTAACAAAATATTTAAATTATTTATATATTTATTAAAACTACATACAATTTCCTTTTCTTTAATATATAATATTTCTAACTTTTCATTGCGATTGTTCAAATAAATGTACACAAACCAAACGTCCTTCGCCAAGGGTCCACCAACTTTCAATTTTCCCAAGACCCCAAATAACTTTTATAAATGATTAATACATTAATATATCCCCTATAGTGTAAATTAGGTTGCTATTCAAAATTGAGAAAATCGGCCTATAAATGGCTGAAATATTAGCAAAAAACCCGATTACCTCTATTTTGTCACCCACATTTTTGTTCAATATTTTTACACCAAAATTTTTTCACCAAGAGTATTTGAAAGTATACTTGCTAAAGGGTATATAAGATTCGGCACAAACGAATATAGCACTCTTGTTATTAAATACAAAAAGGCCTCCATTTCAACAGTTTAAGCACAACATAGTTAAATATATAAAAACGCCTTAAAGTATGCTATAGTTTTTATTATATGATCTCTAACTAGCTATATTTAAAGATTTTGTAGATAAAATTGTTCAAGTTTCTCTAAAATTATCTAAATCACTTGTTAACAAGTTAATCTTAGGTTTATTTTAAACATCTGGTAGTTAATTTTATAATAAATAATTGAAAATATACTTACTTTAGTTTGCAAATACTAAGAGAATTGGAGTATTACTTTTAATGGGTTTAAAACTATGTATAAGAACAGCTAAAAACTGCAGTAATAAAATTTTATAGGCTACAGCTGTTGTTCTTAATAATCAGCTTAAAATTAAAAGAAAGTTTGAAGTTAAAAAAAAGTTAAAAATTAATTTTAAAATGTAGTTTTAACTGTATTAACTTAACATGAAAGCCTTGTCTACTAAAGTTTGAAGAAGTTAAAATTTAAATGCAAATGTAATTTTAAATACACGACTTAACTTAGTATGGAAGACTTGTCTACTTTACAAAAAAGTAAAATTTTAAAAGTTATTCTTTTGACACCCTGTAACTTTGACACCCTATAACTCATGTACTCTTCCAACAGGGTGTTTATAAGTCACATTTTCTGAAAGCTTAGGTCCTTTTCTATAAGCTTTATATGCAACTTTATTTAATCGGACCATTAGATTGATAGTTATATTTTAATTACTTTTATAAAGCATTTGTTTTAAATGGGTCGTATGATTAATATTAATTACCCATATTTTATACAAAATCTCTTATAACTTTTAAAAAATCTATTAAAATTTTATAATATTTAAGGCATTCAATTATTTAAATCTTAAGTTTTCTATATTAAATAGGAATAACAACAAAACTTTATAAATATTTAAAGAAACTTATCGTTAAACCAGACTGCAATGTTGATGATGGTTTTAAGAAGGGAAAAGTAGTGTTAGAAATCGAATTTAAATTAATAACTTAAATTTTAAATCAACCTTTACAAATATCATAGTAAGAATTGTGCTAAATTTCCCAATTATTGAAAAATTTACTGACATTTATTGTTGGGGGATAAGGTAGTTCCTATGCGCATTTCACTGGTTGCTTAGGCCAGATCATCAGGAAACCTATTTAAAAATATATTTTTTCAAAATATTTAGCTTTAAAAAAATAGGTAACAAAAATACTACCATTTTCAAAATTTACAAAATAATTTAAATGTTTCAAATTCTATTTCTATTACATTTTAAATTTCTCTTTAAGAAAATATAGAATTTTTAAAATTTTATAGAAAGTAGTAAAATATACTACCTTTTCAAGAAGCTATAATAATGTTAAAAATCGCAAAAAATACTTTAGATTCTATTGAAAGGCATTTAAATACTTATTAAAACTTAAAGTTTCTCAAAACTATAGAATTTTCTTTATTTTTTTAAAAAAGTAGTAAAAACACTACCTTTTTTAAGAAGACAAAATAATATTAAAAATCACAAGAAAACATTTTAGATTTTATTGAAAGGCATTACAAATTAATGTTTCCCAAAAATATAGAATTTTCTACGTTTTATAAAAAAGTAGTAGAAAAACTACCTTTTTCAAAAAGCTAAATTATTGTTAAAAATATTTATAAACAATTTAAATTTTATAATAAAGTATTTAATGACTTATTCAAGCATTGATTTTTTAGTAGTAAAAATACTACTTTTTTAAGAAATTTTAAATAATCTTATAAATCGCATTTTAACAACTCAAAACTAATTTTTAATTAATTAGTTAGTTTTTAATAGTAGTTTTTACCAAAATTATTTTTATAATAAAAGTGTTAAAAATACTACCCTTTTCAAAAAGCCAAAATAATGTTAAAAATCGTAAAACAACACTTAAGATTTTTTTTAAGGTATTTAAATACTTATTAAAACTTAATGTTAACAAAAATAAAGAATTTTCAAAATTTAATAAAAAGTAGTAAAAACACTACCTTTTTCAAAATGTAAAAATCATGATTAAAATCTATTACAAACACTAAATATTTTATTTAACAGCAATTAATTACTTTTTAAAACCTAAAATTTGCCAAAAATATTGAATTTTTAACTTTTTTTAAAAAAGTAGTAGAAATACTACCTTTTTAAAAAAGCCAAATTAATGTTAAAAATCACAAGAAAACACTTTATATTTTATTTAAAACAATTTAATTACTTTTTAAAAACATAGGTTTCCCAAAAATATTGAAATTTCTATGTTTTATAAAAAAGTAGTAGAAAAACTACCTATTTCAAAAAACAAAATTAGTATTAAAAATCACATTAGAAAACTTCAAAGTTTATTTTATTGCAATAATTACTTTCTAAGGCATTTTTTCTGAAAAATTATTTAGTAGTAAAAATACTACGTTTTTCAAAATTCGAAATTCATATAAAACTTTATTTCTTATTAAGTTAAATACGTCTCAAAAGCTAAAATTATAAAAAGTAGTAAAAACACTAACTTTTTCAAAAAGCTAAATTAGAGTTAAAAATCGCATTAGAACATTTCAAATTTAATTTTAGAGCAATTAATTACTTTCTATGTCACTTTTTCTAAAAAATTATTTAGTAGTAAAAATACTACGTTTTTCAAAATTCGTAATAAATATCAAATTTTATTTCAAATTAAATTAAATACTTCTCAAAAGCAAAAATTATTAAAAAAATATTGAATTTATTATATTTTATAAAATCGATATAATTATTTATTTTATATAAAAAGTAATAAAAACACTACCTTTTTCAAAAAGCAAAATTAGAGTTAAAAATCGCATTAGAACATTTCAAATTTAATTTTAGAGCAATTAATTACTTTCTATGGCACTTTTTCTAAAAAATTATTTAGTAGTAAAAATACTACGTTTTTAAAAATTCGTAATAAGTATCAAATTATATTTCAAATTAAGATAATTACTTCTCAAAAGCAAAATTTATAAAAAATATTGAATTTATTAAATTTTATAAAAAGTAGTAAAAATACTACGTTTTTAAAAATTCGAAATTAATATAAAATTTTATTTGAAATTAAGTTAAATACTTCTCAAAAGCAAAACTTATAAAAAATATTGAATTTATTAAATTTTATAAAAAGTAGTATTTTTTTAAAATTCGAAATTAATATAAAATTTTATTTCAAATTAAGTTAAATACTTATCTAAAGCTATATTTGTAAAAAATATTGAATTTATTAAATTTTATAAAAAGTAGTAAAAATACTACGTTTTTAAAAATTCGATATAAGTATAAAATTTTATTTGAAATTAAGTTAAATACTTCTCAAAAGCAAAACTTATAAAAAACATTGAATTTATTCAATTTTATAAAAAGTAGTATTTTTTTAAAATTCGAAATTAATATAAAATTTTATTTCAAATTAAGTTAAATACTTCTCTAAAGCTATATTTGTAAAAAATATTGAATTTATTAAATTTTATAAAAAGTAGTAAAATACTGCCTTTTTTATAAAGCAAAATTATTGTAAAAAACGCTTTAAATTATACATAATTTAAATTGTAACTTTATTAAACATTTTGTATTATAAATTTGAACAAATTTGCCCATGACCAAAAGTATACATATAATTACAATACAAAGCAATTTTATATTTTCCTAATTATTCAAATTCTTTGTAAATCTTAGTAATATGTATATAAATACAAATAATTGTCTTTTAATTAACATACAATACATAAATAACATGTTATAAAATTTGTGGTTTATTAATATTGAAATTCTTTTCCAACAATTAATTGAAAATACCAAAATATTTACTTGCTAAACTCTATAACAAATGTAAACACAAGATAAAGCAAATACCTAAACTAATAATTTATTAAGTTATTTCATTAATCATTTACTTAACTCATGATTACATAAAAAAAATTGCAATTAATAGCAAATTAATAACAAGTATACGACACTCTGGCCATTAAAGTAAATTCAAATAATTTCATAGAGAACTGTAAAATTATTTCAAGTTTTATTTTCTTTAAATTAAATGTAATTATAATAAGAAATTCTTAAACTATTCTTAAACTATTTACTATAGGTAAAAAATTAAAAGTGTTTATTTAAGTAATAACAAACAAATATTAATCATACGCCTTCATTTATAAACAAAAATAAAAACTTTCTCATAGTTTTAAGCATATTTTGTTTATAAAATTATAGTTATAACTAGTAAATAAATAGCAATATTAACTATTTTCTTAAACTTTTTATTCTTTGTTGTTTTTCTTTTTATACTTTACTTCTGAATGAAAAATAAAAAAAACTTATTTCTTTATAAAAATCTCAAATAAGCTGTGCATTATTGTTCATAAAATACTTGCACTTCCTTTTATGTTGCCTCTTTTTTTTTTGAAAATTTTTTTCTTCAACTGACATTGAAAAGTTTTTCTTTGTTGTTTTTCCATATTGCTGGTATTCTGTGAATATAATGAAAAAATAAATTGTAAAATTTTGTAATAATATTCGTGTCTTAAGGGTTGATATATAATTTATATATCAAAGCCTTTGGGCGCAATATTAATTTTTTAACACTTTGTAAAGCAAAATTATTACAACGAGAAGAATAAAACCCATAACTTCGCAGGAAAGTTCAAGGGTTTTTTTGTTAACTTGATTATTTACGGCAAAATGCAAAAAGTTAATAAGAAAGGGGTAGTAATAGAAAAAAAAACAATTTTAATACATATTTCTATAACCAATTTTATATATCTTTAGAAAAAATTATTTTTTTAAAATTTTAAAAAAAGTAGTAAAAATACTACATTTTTCCAATGTTGAATTATGGTAAAATCTCACTATAAACTTTATTTTCAATGATAATTCCATTTCAAATTACTTTTTAAGCATTTTTTTCCAAACCAAATTTAGTAGTAAAACTACTACTATTTTCAAACACAAAATTTTTGTTAAAAATCTTATAAAAACCATTTGAAATTAATTTTAATGTAACTAATTATTTCTTAACCCCAATTTTTGATAACAAAAATCAAATTAAGAACATTTAAAAAAAAATTAGTAAAAATACTACCTTTTTTCAAATGTCAAATTATGCTAAAATCTTACTTTAAACTTTATTTTCAATGATAATTCCATTTCAAATTACTTTTTTAAGCATTTAAAATTTTTTTTAAAAAAGTAGTAAAAAATACTACCTTTTTCCAAATGCCAAATTATGATAAAATCTCACTTTAAACATTATTTTCAATGATAATTCCATTTCAAATTACTTTTTTAAGAATTTTTTTCCAAATCAAATTTAGTAGTAAAACTACTACTATTTTCAAAAACAAAATTTTTGCCTAAAATCCGATTTAAATTTTTTTAAGTAATTACTTCTAAAAACCAATTTTTTCCACAACAAAAATCAAATTTAGAACATTTAAAAAAAGTAGTAATAAAAATACCTTTTTTCAAATGCCAAATTATTTTAAAATCTCACCTTAAACTTTATTTTTAGTAATAATTACATTTCAAATGACTTTTTAAGCATTTAAAATAATTTTAAAAATTTTTTTTAAAAAAGTATTAAAAATACTACTATTTTCCTAAATTATGGTAAAATCTCACTTTAAACTTTATTTTCAATGATAATTCCATTTCAAATTACTTTTTAAGCATTTTTTCCAAATCAAATTTAGTAGTAAAACTACTACTATTTTCAAACACAAAATTTTTGCTAAACATTTTATAAAATCCATTTTGAATTAATTTAAAGGTAACTAATTACTTCTTAACCCTAATTTTTTTACAACAAAAATCAAATTTAGAACGTTTCAAAAAAAAATAGTAAAAATACTACCTTTTTGCAAATGCCAAATTATGGTAAAATCTGACTTTAAATTTTAATTTTAATGATAATTTCATTTCAAATTACTTTTTTAAGCATTTAAAATTATTTTTAAATTATTTTTTTAAAAAGTAGTAAAAAATACTACCTTTTTCCAAATGCCAAATTATGATAAAATCTCACTTTAAACTTTATTCTCAATGATAATTCCATTTGAAATTACATTTTAAGCATTTTTTTCCAAACCAAATTTAGTAGTAAAACTACTACTTTTTTTCAAAAACAAAAATTTTTGCTAAAAATCTGATAAAAAACCATTTGGAATTTATTTTAAACTGATTAATTTCCTTAATCCTAAAGTGATTAACTTTTTGCAACAAAAATCGAATTTAAAATAATTAAACAAAAGTAGTAAAAATACTACCTTTTTTCAAATGCCAAATTATGGCAAAATCTCACTTTAAGCTTTATTTTCAATGATAATTCCATTTCAAATTACTTTTTTTAGCATTTAAAATTCTTAAAAAAAAAGTAGTAAAAATACTACCTTTTTTCAAATGCCAAATTATGCTAAAATCTTACTTTAAACTTTATTTTCAATGATAATTCCATTTCAAATTACTTTTTTAAGCATTTAAAATTTTTTTTAAAAAAAGTAGTAAAAATACTACTATTTTCCAAATGCCAAATTATGGTAAAATCTCACTTTAAACTTTATTTTCAATGACAATTCCATTTCAAATTACTTTCTTAATTATTTTTTTCCACACCAAATTTAGTAATAAACTACTACTATTTTTAAAAACAAAATTTTTGCTAAAAATCTTATAAAAACCACTTTAAATTTTTTTTTAAAGTTACTTATTACTTCTTAAACCCAATTTTTTTAAAACAAAAATCATATTTAGATCCTTTAAAAAAATAGTAAAAATACTACCTTTTTCCAAATGCCAAATTATGGAAAAATATCACTTTAAATTATATTTTTAATGATAATGGAATTATCAATTAAATTAAAATTACTTTTTTAAGCATTTAAAATTATTTTTAAATTTTTTTTAAAAAAGTGGTAAAAAATACTACTATTTTCCAAATGCCAAATTATGACAAAATCTCACTTTAAACTTTATTTTCAATGATAATTCCATTTCAAATTACTTTTTAAGCATTTTTTTTCCAAACCAAATTTAGTAGTAAAACTACTACTATTTTCAAACACAAAATTTTTGCTAAAAATCTGATAAAAACCATTTGGAATTTATTTTAAAGTGATTAATTTCTTTTTAAATCCAATTTTTCGCAACAGAAATCGAATTTAAAACAATTAAACAAAAGTAGTAAAAATACTACCTTTTTTCAAATGCCAAATTATGGTAAAATCTCACTTTAAACTTTATTTTCAATGATAATTCCATTTTAAATTACTTTTTTAAGCATTTAAATTCTTTTTAAAAAAAGTAGTAAAAAATACTACCTTTTTTAAATGCCAAATTATGCTAAAATCTCACTTTAAACTTTATTTTCAATGATAATTCCATTTCAAATTACTTTTCTAAGCATTTAAATTCTTTTTAAAAAAAAGTAGTAAAAAATACTACCTTTTTCCAAATGCCAAATTATGATAAAATCTTACTTTATTTTTAATGATAATGCCATTTCAAATTATTTTTTAAGCATTTTATTCCAAATTAAATTTGGTAGTAAAAAACTACTATTTTCAAACACAAAATTTTGCTAAAAATATTATAAAAACCATTTGAAATTTATTTTAAAGTGATTAATTTCTTTTGAAAACCAATTTTTCGCAACAGAAATCGAATTTCTGTTTTCAAATACAATGATAATTCCATTTTAAATTACTTTTTTAAGCATTTAAATACTTTTTAAAAAAAAGTAGTAAAAAATACTACCTTTTTCCAAATGCCAAATTAGGATAAAATCTTACTTTAAACTTTATTCTCAATGATAATTCCATTTCAAATTACTTTTTAAGCATTTTTTTCAAAACCAAACTTAGTAGTAAAACTACTACTATTTTCAAACACAAAAGTTTTGTTAAAAATCTTATAAAAACCATTTGAAATTAATTTGATGTAACTAATTACTTCTTAAAAACAATTTTTTGACAACAAAAATCAAATTTAGAACATTTCAAAAAAAAATTTTGTAGTAAAACTACTACTATTTTCAAACACAAAATTTTTGCCTAAAATCCGATTTAAAATTACTTCTAAAAATCAATTTTTTCACAACAAAAATCAAATTTAGAACATTTAAAAAAAGTAGTAATAAAAATACCTTTTTTCAAATGCCAAATTATGGTAAAATCTCACTTTATATCATATTTCTAATGATAATTCCATTTCATATTACTTTTTTAAGAATTTTTTTCCAAATTAAAATTTTGCATAATTAAAAAAAGTATGCTAAAATCTTTATTTAACATTTTTTAATTTATATTATGTCAGTTAATTGATGTTTAAAACAATTTTTTCCAAAAATAAGGGCTTTTTAAAAACCGTTAAAAATACTACCTTTTTCGAAACAATAAAATTAATGTAAATTATCTCATTAAATTTAATTGTAAATGATTACCCTGTTTAAGTTATTTTTTTGAACATTTTTCATTAAACATTTTTAGTAGTAGAAAATATAACCTTTTTCAAAATGTTAAACATTTTTTTAAATAATTTTGCAATTAATTTTAAATCAGTTATGAGTTTGAAAATAAGTTTTTTTTAATTTTTAAACATTCTTTAAAAAAAGTAGTAAAAATACTACCTTTTTCAAAAAGTCAAATTTATGACAAAAATATATTAAACATTTATTGGAAATGGTAACAACATTTAATATAAAATTTTGAAACGTTATTTCCAAAACAGAAACAAGTAAAAATTCTACCTTAACACAGAGTATTTTTAATCCAATTTTGATTGCCTAATTTTAGGCTGCTTACTTAAATTTAACTAATTTTAATAATATTTAAAATTCCTATGGATTTTAAGCAACATTTCCGTTATACTTCAGTTCCATATTTGAGTGCTTTGCTTTTATTACAATACTTTAAAATATATGTATGTATGTTGAATTTTTCCAAATGCATTTCCTGCTTAAATTTAATTTCCTAAAATGGCCAGAAACCAACAAAAACGCGAAACAAGAAAAAAGTCAACAAACCCATTTAAAAATTTATGGTGTGTATAAAAATCGACGCTTCCGTTTCATTGAATTTTAAATAAATGACATTTAAATGCCATACACTTAAATTATAAACACAAACATACATACTCAGCAGCACACACTCTTTTAACCATTACAATTTACATACATACATACATATATGCTGCATATAATGAAAAACCAAAAAACATCCCCTGATTATTTTTAGCAATTTTATTTAATTTACAGCTCTGGCTGATAGTTTTTATCACATTACTAAAACAATTATCAAAAAGTTGTTAAATGCATTGACAACAAAAACACATTTAATTCCTACATTCATACAACAAAAAAATTTTTATTTTTTTATAACCGATTTTTTGCTTAAAACACTTACACATATTTGCAGACATTTACCGAGATTTATAGAAAAACTAACAGTCATAAAACTTTATGAGCTGCTAAATCATAGTAACTATTTTTATTTTTTCAAAAAAAAAATACTCGTAATAACCAAAAGACATGCCATTAAAAACTGCACTATATGGGGAAATAAAAAAATCTATAGAGAATAATATTTCAAGCACAAAAAAGGTTTAAAGGTTGCAACTTGAAAGTAATAAAAATTTCAAAATATTTTCTGACTGTTTTAAACTGGAATTTTATTAAATATTTATAAAATTTCTTAGATGTTTCTATATAGAATGGAAAACTTGAAGTTTATAGCTTGAAATTGCAGTAGTAGGGCTAAATTAATCTTTGTTTTTAAAAAGTTATAAGGGATTTTGTAAGATAACATTATAATTAATATTAATCATACGCACTAGGCGGGCCTATTTTTAATTTTATTTTAAACTATATGAATGTTCTAAGTTATAGGGGCTACCTTTACTAAATTTACAGGAACAATAGAAGAGGGATTAAGCTTTCATAATCTTATAGATAAACTAGCTTGACCCGGTGCGCTTCTCTACCCCTGTCGAAGTAAAATAAAAAAAAATGTAAAAAGATTTTATAAGCAAATAAATGAATATAATTAATACCGGAATTTCTTGTTTGTGATTAATTGCATACTATGCCGTTGAAGGTATACAAAATATCCTGTGATTTTAAAAAATCTTGAAGCTTTTTTTAAGACATTCGCCTATTTTTAGTCAGACTCCTTATAATGATATGAAAACTATTTATTATAATAGTTAAAGTAATGCTTCAAATGAGTTATTTTGTTACCATTGTATATAAAATATATAAATATTCGAATATCAAGTGAATCTAATTGTAAGAGTCTTTAAATTTTGTGTAAATTACGTTGATGCCAGTGTCCTGTTATGCCAGAAATTAAGAAGGGGTGCCACACCCCTTGTTCCCATCCGTCCCATTTTTGGATAAACTTAATGTACTGATAAAAAATTGATTCGTAAAAAGTTTGAAGGCTGTCGTAATAATAGTTCTGCAGATATTCGAAAATACTATATACTTTGTATGGGAAGTTCCACGCCCACTTATCCACTCCCGCCCATTTTGTAGCGATTAACTAAAAATTTTATTTGCTATTTGGGCAAGTTTCATAGTTTAGCTAGCATGCAATAAACATCCGGCTCCTATCTCGTCGGCAAACGGTGTAGGTTCTTTTGTTACGCTAAACTCATCTTTCAACAAACTACAGATAATCATATTTTAAAATTTGCATGCTTTTTATTATAGAGTGAAATAGTGAAAGGACAGACAAATAGAAAAAGAATGGATTTTTAATAGAAACACTAAGCAAAAATTCTTGATTTGCGTGTAGATCTTAATACGCATTTACCCCTCCCAACCGTGATCATGTGATAAGTATGTATTTTGCGCAGATAAAAGAAATTTTCAAACATAATCCCTAATATAACTCACCCTATACTACAGTGTGTTCAAAAATCAGAAATCAATTTTGTTTAGTAATTCATTTTAACTTCAACAATTTATTGAATAAGAAAAATAACCATATTATACAAATTTTTAATTATTTTAGTTCAACTACTGTTAAATATATCATTATTATGAATAGGAAAAAATATATATATAAATTAATCATAAAAAAAAACAAAAATTCATCGAAACCAAAAAAAATTAAGGACAAATAATCTTTGTGCAATTAAAAACAGTTTACGTTTATCAAATTAACGAATGAAAATGGTTCATTAAAATAAAAAAAAAGGTAAAAAAAAAATACAAATAAATGCCATCATCACTAGGATTCGAACCCGGGACTTACTTTTAAAATGTCATATATGTATATATATTTGGGGTATGCAAAAATGATTTTTCTTTTTCGAAATTATTATTCTATGAAATCATAAAATAATTAAAATATATAAAATTTTGATTTAATTAGAAATAAAATGAAAAAAAAATATTGATAAAATAATAATAAAATTATAAAATATTTGATTTAATTAGAAAAAGATTGATTTTATGTTATTTAATAAAAAAAAACACAAAAAAAATTGCCGACGTTGGGACTCGAACTAAGAACGTTACGATCGTGGAACATCCGCGCTACCGTTCATGCCACGTAACTCTGTTATTAACAGAAGTGTAATTATAAATATGTTTTAAACATTTAACACAACATGGTAAATTATAATTTTATCATTTACACTGTTTTTATCGATACCGTTAGTTATATTTTTTTTTCACAATATTGAAATAAATAAATATTATATTAAAGTAATTTGCGCGCTCATTTAATACTTTAATATATTATTTAGTATCTAATTGCATTATTTTTACTACACGATTCAACTATTTAAGTAAACTTTTTATTATATTAATAAATTCAGAAAATATATTCAATCTTCAAGATCATTTAAAAGCAAATCTGTTAATAATGCATTGAGTGACTTTCATTAACAGTGCTGTTACTTTAACTGTTGCTCAAAATGTTAATAACATTTACATTGAATTTAGTTATTTAATTAATCTTGAAAATTGTATATTTCCTTAATTTATTCAGGATATGTAAATACAAAAAAATAGTTTTTTTTTACTCACTTTTGGCTGGATTCCGTTGAAAGATCTTTCTCAGGCTCCTGCTTGGGTTGAAAATGTAAAAAGTTACTTATTGTTGTTACTTATTGTTGTTGTTTTTTTTTTTTTTATAATGTTACGGAATAACATTTTGGAAATAGTTAACATTATCTTTTAATAATTATTTAACATTTCTTTTTTTTTTCACCAATTTATTTATAGATTTTTGTATTGTTTGTTTTGGTCGCATATAGATCATTTTTGCACTTTTTATCTTTTGACATTTATTATTAATCTTTAACTCTTGTTTTTAATTGCACATTTTCATATTAGTTTAACAATTGCCCATTTTAACATTAATAATAGAAATAAAAAAAAATACTAAAATTTATAATAAAATTAACTAAAATTTGAACAAAAGTGTGACATATTCAACAAAAATTAATGAATTTGGGGTAACTTGAAACACTTGGTAAGTCTTGAATTAATTATTTATATACAAAATTGATCATTTGGTTTTTTTCTTTTAGTGCCAATTTCTTTTCTTTAATTACTAAACAAACACAAATATTGAATGTAAAGTGCTTAAATTCTTTTCTTTTTTTTATATTGTGATAAACAAGAATTTGGTTTTCACTTTCCTAATAAAAAAACTTTATTTCATATAAATTTACTTTTAAATTTTCACCATATTTTGGGCCATTTAATTTTGATCTTTTAATTTTTAATTTTCATTTCAAATAACTTGCTTTTTTGGCCATCAATTCTTATGCTTTTTATTACATTTTTTTTTTTTTTAAATTTCCTAGCGCACTAACACTTCACATATAATTTTGTTGGTAGTTTTAGTTAGATTTTGATGTTGATGCTGAGAAATTTTGGTGGCTGTTAATGATGATGAAAATGGATAGTTTGCTGGTTAATTCTGGCAGAGAAAAACTTAGTTGGGAGACGGGTTTTGACCGAGGGTTCCCCGCTGCCCTCAAATCTCCAATATTGAAATTGGAACAACGTATTTTCCCTACAAGAGAGGTTTATCCATAACGAAACCAAATTTGATATTGTATCTAAAGCAGTGGTAAAAAAATTAACAACTATTTAGGGTTATGTTGCACAACATCTCGCATGTTTTTCGTTATTTACCTTTAATATAGGTATCTAATAAAATAAAAATGATGTTAGAACCTTGAATTATTAGCTCCTGACAGGAAAAGGAATTGGATGTATAGAATGGGCAATAAATCTCTTTGTCCTCTAGGCCTCGTTCAATTTCTAGTTTCATAGAATAGTTAGAAAATAAAATTCCTATATTATTTCAATTTTAATTTTATTCAAAAGTAATTTACCTTATTTTCGTGACAAATATGAACAAATCTTCGCTCCTTGATAAAACCACAAATTTCTGAAGAATTTAGGTTAGATAATTTTACTTTTATAGAAATTATCAATATTCGGCGATTCAAATAAAACTTTTATGTTTCAGGAGTTGTTTTAAAAAAATGCAAGAAGGTTATAATACAGTTTTTGGTTTTTATACCCTCATACATTGGAATGAATACGCTAATTCAGCAATTTTACTAGTAAATATAATCACAAAATTTACACACTGATACATACTAATGCATTCATCATAAAAACATAACAACATAGTTGTTACCATAAATTTACAACTGTTAAGATACTGCGTTATCATTTGGCTTTGCTGTGTTTAAACAGAAGAACATTTTATGCACTTTGTTAAAGGTAATTTTATGTATTATTATTATATTTTAAATTTTATAATTTATAATTTACAATCTAAATCTATTACTTTTCTCTTAGGTAAAAATATGTTGGTGATGAATTTGTAATATTATATTCGATAAAAAGTAGCTATGCCAAACAGTATGAAAGGGTGTAATCATACGAGGTGTAAACAAAAAAGAACAATATACATATACGTATACATATACATATACATATACATATACATATACATATACATATACATATACATATACATATACATATACATATACATATACATATACATATACATATACATATACATATACATATACATATACATATACATATACATATACATATACATATACATATACATATACATATACATATACATATACATATACATATACATATACATATACATATACATATACATATACATATACATATACATATACATATACATATACATATACATATACATATACATATACATATACATATACATATACATATACATATACATATACATATACATATACATATACATATACATATACATATACATATACATATACATATACATATACATATACATATACATATACATATACATATACATATACATATACATATACATATACATATACATATACATATACATATACATATACATATACATATACATATACATATACATATACATATACATATACATATACATATACATATACATATACATATACATATACATATACATATACATATACATATACATATACATATACATATACATATACATATACATATACATATACATATACATATACATATACATATACATATACATATACATATACATATACATATACATATTGTAACTTTAGCTTTTATATGGGCGAGTAATTGAAAAGTTGTTGGTTTCAAAATATAATAAAATACCTCAATGATGCATGGCCAGAATATTACCACCCATTAGTCCCTATTGGAAACTTCACACACGTGCTTGATAGACTAGCTAGTTCGGGCAAAAGGGGCGGGGATCTTGTTTCCTAGTAGACGTAAAGCCGTACAAAAAAAAATCACGTGTGCTAAAAGATGCCCTAATAATAAAAAAAAAACCATATATATAAATTTTCCCTTGAAAAGACCTTGTAGGACCAGATGGAAAAGCCCTGACCTCATTACCCTCCCAACCTATGGACTCCCTTGTGGTCTATATACAATTTATGTGGGAATCCCCTAATACACTTTACCTGTTTTCTCTGACTTCGAAGTTTTTACCTTAAATTATAAACTATTTCATATTTAAAAAAAATATATCTAATTTATTATCAAGCAAAAATTCATAGTTATGTAGTTAATTATAAAAACAAAATAAGCAAAATAACTCTTTCTGTTATATCTAAGGGTGAATACTTAAATACATGTTATTGCAAAGATATCTTATTAATTTCTCTTAAATTCATTAATTTGAGAATCTTAATTAAAACATAAAAGATGTCTTTGCAATAATAAAAAAAAATTTTATAACAAAAAAAAAATATAATTAAGAGAAACCAAAAATAAAAAAAAAAAAAGAAGTATAACAGATAGCAACAACAGTAAATAAATAATAAGAGAACAAACTTACAATTTTTATGTATGACTCCAACGTAGCTTGAAGGCCTTCAGCATGTCGATGAGCATTATAGTGATCTCCTATTTGATTCTATATTTTTTTTGTGTTTATACTTAGTAGAATTAATAAGTGTTATACTAATCTTTTCTTTTACAAAAGTGTTAGGGTTTCCGTTAATAAAAAAAAATTGTTAATTATACATATGGGGAAATTTTGTATAATAGGGATATTTATAAACAGGAAAATAAAGTAATAATGGTAGGAAGTAGAATTTTTTAGAAAAAAACTAATATTTTTAGTGTAGATTATAAATTTATAACTATAATTTTATAGTTAACTTAATATTACATAAATTATTGGTTAGAAATTATAGTTAGATGTCGGATTTTAATCAGAATTGAGGCTAATTATAAAAATAATCAAGTTTTTTTTTTAAAGTTTTAGTTTAAATATATTCAGAATAAAAATTTTTAGTTTGTATGTTTTTAGTTGATATAAGGAATAATTTAGAGTAGAGTAGTAGTTTTAGTTAGTGGTTCAATTTGATTAATGAGGATATGTGATTTTTGATGTTATAGTTGTATGGAGTCGGTGAACTTTATGAGATCGCAATGGACAGGTATTTGATAACAGGGGTATTCTTGTTTCTAATTTCTCGTTCCAATCTGTGTAAAATAAGGTAGTACTCTCGGGAATTTGGCACAAAAGTGATGCTTGGGAAAAGTGCATTAATCCGGATTCCCGGACCCTTTCCCGATGGCCTAAATGAAATAAGTTCCAAATAACTTACAACCAAAATCCTATTACATAATTAATTAGTGGTATTACCTTGTATGGCCGGAATTTAATAAAAAAAAATTAAAGTTGGGTAGGAGATTTTGTTCCTTAGTGATGGGTTAATATAAGGAATTCTCAGTTTCCTTATTTTTTTTGTTAAATTCGGTTTAAAATAAACACACAAAAAAAAAACTGCACTTTTCACTTATATAAGTAATTGGCATAAGACACGTTTTTTATTTATTTTTTTTTTCTTTTAATCAAAATTGAATACCGCTTTGTACTATATCGTTAGCAAACCAAAATTAGAAAGAACAACTTAATTAAAACCTGACTGACATATCACTTCTTCTTTGACCGCTTATTGCATTCTATATTTTCTATATTTCTCACTTTTCGAACATTAAAAGCTTTGTTCTTTAAGAACAAGAAGGATAGAGGGATATATTTATCTCGCTCATCATGTATAGCATATACATGAAATATACATGATACAAGAGTAATTAAAGCAATCAAAACATGATTGCCAATATTCTAATCTTACAAGACAGTGATGAGCTTACCAACATATTACGGACTGTCAATAGGGGGAATTTTGTTCTTTTCCCTAAAACTTGGGGGAATTATTAAAAAAAATAAAAATGTTACATCAATTTACTAATGTTGTTGTCAATGATATTTGTAAATAAAAACAATACATACACATATCGAAATGTTTATGATTAAAAATATTTATAAGAAAAAAATTTTGTCCTATTATGAATTTCTTTATTTCTGTGAACAAATGAAAAATTATAATTTCCCATATTACAAAACAGGTGTTGTAGAATTTTTATTAAAAATGAAACAAAAGCTGAAGTCAAATGCGAATATCTTTGGCATGGAATTTGCCTAGGTTTTTCCCTGACATGTCTTGCAGTTCATAATAATTGGATCCATGTTTGGCAATAATTTTAGCCTTTTCAAACTGATTGGCTAATTTGCTATTGAAATGGTCTATAGCTTTTGACTGCGCAAAATTTCTACGAAATACAATTTGACCGGGCTTGTAATGAACTGGGCGAGCACGAAGATTATAAGTCTTAACATTTCTTTCATATGATTTTCTTATATTATCCTGAGCCTTTTTTCTGACCAACTCCAATTTTTCATCTGTCTTTAAATCTATGTGTGCATCTTCCAATAAATTCAATGATCTTAAAAGCTTATACGAATTTCCATTTACCAACATATTTTGCCCAAACAAAAGGAAGTATGGTGAGAAACCAGTACTAACATGTACAGAGTTTCTCAGAGCACAACTAATCGCCGAAAGATTCTCATCCCAGTTCGTTTGTGACGGTTTAACATATGCCCGTATGGCAGCTAACACAGAGCGATTTACTCGCTCGCTAGCGTTAGCTTGTGGGGAGTAAATTGCTGTAAGGTTATGAAAAACGCCATAAGATTTTAAGAATTCTTTAAACAGATTCGATTTAAATTGCACCCCATTGTCAGTGGTAACCGATTCGGGAACTCCGAAAATGTGAAAGATGCGTTTCTCCAGAAATTCAACAATAATATTGGCAGTGAATTTTTTTATTGGCTCAAGAAAGTGAAATTTAGACAAATGGTCTAAGACTATTATAATACCAACATTGCCAGATGATGACCTAGGATACGGTCCTAAAAGATCAAGATAAAGTTTTTGAAAAACTCGGACAGACGTCGACTGTAGACCCATTGGAGGTCTTAATATTTTATTTGTAGCCTTCGTTTGTTTACAAACGTCACAATTTAGTACGTAATCTGAAATCTGTTTAGTCATTTTTGGCCAAAAGAAAAATGTTTTCACACGCCTTAGTGTTTTTCCTACACCACCGTGCGCGCAAAGAGGATGATCATGAGCCCTTTTTATCAAGTCCTCTGTTAGTGCAGAAGGAACCCACAGTTTCCACGACATTTGCTCTTGGACTTCGTCGCCGGATGAGTGTTCAATTTTTTTATATATAAATCCGTTATCAATTTTAATATCTGGTATATATTTACTTTTTTCCTGAAGCCTCGTTATCAATGACAAATATTCTTGTGACTTAAATTCATCTGATTCTAAATCTATCTCAATAGAATTCTCAATTTCGTTAGCAAAAATAGTTTCCACGTTTACAACCTGAATACCCTCATTATTTTCCGCAAACATTCGGGACAACGAATCTGGAACAATATTCTGACTTCCCTTTCTGTGCCGTATCGTAAAGTGGAAGCCCTGTAGCTTAAGCGCCCACCTTGCAAGTCTACCGTGCAAATCACCCTGGTTCATTAGCCACTTGAGTGAGGCGTGATCCGTTATGATCTCAAATGTGTGCCCCTCGACGTAAGCTCGAAATTTCTTTATTGCAGTCACCGCAGCTAAACATTCTTGCTCTGAAACAGTGTAGTTTCTTTGGGCAGATGTTAGTTTTTGACTCATATAAGCTACAGGTACTTCTTCGTTATCGTCATTTGTCTGCGCCAGTACGGCCCCAATCCCATATTGACTTGCGTCGCATTGGATGGAAAATGGACGGGAAAAATCCGGGTTGTGCAATACCGGTGCAGAACATAATGAATTTTTCAATTCTTCGAATGAAAATTTGGCGGCGTCGGACCAGATAAATTTGTTGTTTTTCTTTAACATATCTGTTAACGGAGCTGTAACGGTAGCGAAGTTGCGGACAAATCGTCTGTACCACCCACAAATCCCCAGGAATCGCCTTAATTGACGGACGGACTTCGGAAGCGGATAATCCCTAATGGCTTTAACTTTGTCCGGGTCTGTCCGAATCGTGCCATGGCCTATTAAATGTCCCAAGTATTTTACTTGTTTAAGTACGAATTTACTTTTTTCAATGTTAATAGTCAGATTCGCTGTCCTCAAATGAAACGATACTTCATGCAATAACAAAATGTGTTCTTCGAAAGTCTCAGTTATGATGAGCAAGTCATCTAGATATATAAAGACTTTGTTTCGCAAATGTGCCGGGATAACCTTGTCCATCAATCTGGACATCGTCTGTGGCGCGTTACACAAACCAAAGGGCATGGTTACGAACTGGTATAATGGACGACCAGGCACCGTGAAAGCTGTCTTCTCCTTTGACTCTTCATCCAATGGAATTTGCCAGAAGGCATCCTTCAGGTCAAGACTCGTAATGAATCTTGCTTTTGGGAGCCTGCTGAGAATTCCATCAATTAAGGGCAAAGGATAAGCATCTTTCACGGTGACACTGTTAAGTTTCCTGGCGTCTAAACACAGGCGTACCTTCCCAGGCTTGTGCACAAGTGCCACAGGCGACGACCAAGGACTTTGGGACTCCTCGATAACCCCTAATTGAAGCATTCTATCTATTTCCTTGAATAATAAATCCTCCACGGCAGGCGAAACTGCGAAATACCTTTGCTTTATGGGTTTATTATTCGAGGTATCAATAAAATGTGTGACCAATGTAGTCCTACCAAGACCTTTCTTTGAGTATGAGGGAAATGAACTAATAGCTTCATCTAATTTAATCTTTTCGTCTATACTCAGATCATGACCATTAGAATCAGATATTTCAGGTTTCAAATTTGAATTTTCTATTTCCGAAATTTTCTCACAAAACAAGTCTCTCGCTAAATCAAAAGTGTGTACAAAATCTACACCTAAATATAAATTTTGACTCAAATTAGGTACTATCAGAAATTTTAAAGTTTCGGATCTTCCCCTAAAACTAACAAGAGTGGTAACCCTACCGACTGTAGAATGTTGTGTACCATCAGCAGTTTTAAGATAAACTTTAAATTTTTCAAAAGGGTATTTATTCTCATATAAAAACTTTTTTGCAAAATCTGATGCGATGCATGATACTGTAGCTCCGGTGTCAATCATCCCTACTACATCTTCATTAAAAATTCGGATTGTTGCAAAAGGTCTTAAATCAAATTTACTTTTGTCTGAGATTATAGCCGAACAAACACTTCTTCTATTCTGAATTATATTTTTCCAAAATTTTCTTAATCTCTTAGTTGATCTTTTTACTTTTCTATCATTATTTTTCACCACTATTTCCTCACTAAATATTCTTAATTTTGCTTCTTTATATTCTTTTAATCTTATGTGGTAAGGTTTTAAATAAGTAGGAATAACAACTGTTTTAAAATATTCAGTATCATTTACTTTACTATTTCCTACTGAATGAGATTTGATTGAAGAAGAATTTACATTTGAGTTCCCCGGGACTGAAATTTTCCCTTCGAACTGTGGTCCGGGTAGTTTTTTGGAAATTTATTGCATTTGGCACAATTCGGTTTAAAAATGTTTGGAGTACCGCAACCATAACAAAAAATTTTTCTATCCCCTAAACAATCTTCAAATTTATTTCTTCAATTTCAATCATATCTGTACTAACTGGTGGATCATTTTCTAATTCCGATACTATTTTATGTGATACAAAAGTTCTATTGGATCTATATCTACTTAACTCTTCTTCTAAGATCTCGTGTTTTCTTACAAAATCCCTTAATTGAGATATAGAATTAATATCGAAATGCAAAATTTCTTTTCGAACCTCTGGCCGCAAATTGCGTTTTAAAATTTCAATTAAATCATATTCATTTACTGGAACTTGCAAACGATCTGTGATCTGTAAAATGGCATCATAGTAGGAATCGAATTTTTCACCGTTTCGTTGTTTTCTACCACGCATCTGTTCTCTTAAGTCAAAATCGGTTCGCCGGTCTTTAAATTGACTTCTCAATTCTCTGCAAAGTGTATCCCAATCTACTCTAGCTACGGTAGCATGAAAACGCCAAAACCAATCAATGGCTTTATCGCTAAACAACATATGAATATGTTGGCAAAGTGTATTAAAATCTCCTCTTAAACTCTGAACTGTTAAAGCATGAACGCGATATATAAAATTGTCCACCGACAAACTATTTTCGTCCTGGCCACTAAACTTCAAATGCCATCCTGATATGATGGAGGAAATTTTATCTGGTGTCCAGTTTAAAGTAAAATTTTGATTACTTACGATTTGGTCTAAAATTAGGTACATTTAATGAATTTCTTGGACCATTCTCAAAATTACGACTTCCAATACTACTACGATTCCCATAATTGTTTCGAGATACAAAATTATGCAAAGAATTAGTATCCTGACTTATTTTCATACTAGCCAACTGACTTCGAACGGCTTCATTTATGAGATTTTGCAGTGAATTGTCGCTAATATCATGTAAATTTTGTCTTTGAAGTGATTGTGTATGTTGTGATTGTGAAACATTTAGTAGATCATCTAATAATCTACCATCACTATTAACACGAGCTCCCATGTTTGAGGCTGGTGTTTGATACATTGTGAATTCTAGTAAATTACGTTTAGGTGGTTTTTTCTTCTGATTAGGGACTTTAGGAATCGCACCCTGATTAACATTTTGAAAATTAGAAGCAGATTGGACAGTAGCTGGTTCGATATCAGCATTTTCTAAAATATTATGACATTTAAGTCTGGTCTGTCTACATGCAGTAGCACAAATGGGACAACTTTGTGTCTCTTTAATGACTTTTACAATACAATCCTTATGAAAAATATGACTACAAGGAGTCGACACTACTACATCATCAATCTCAAAATCCTTATTACAAATCGAACATTGTGATAAGCCATGATTATTATCCCCTTTTCAGTACTTTGGTTTATCGACATATTATAATGTAAGTATTAAAAAAAATATTAAGATATTAGTAAAACTTCGTAATTAGTCTTTAAAAACAGGTTGTATATGTGTATTTTGTTATGCAATGAAAAATATATTATAATAAGATCTTTTAAAAAAAATTACAAGGAAAAATTGTTATTCGGACATGGACTAAGATAAGGACGCAAATTATATCTAGGAACAAAATAAAAAGTGGTCAATCAGAGCTATATATGGTTTATGCTTCATAATTGCTATTCCGAAAATTTATCCTATCCTTATATACTATTTCGTCCGTACATTAGAGTTTTTCCTAGAATGAAATTTGTTGATACAATCTTACTTGACAAAAAGGAATGAATAATCATTCAGTTTATATAGGACTGCATAAAACATACACTATCTAGTTTTAATACAGTAATATCCAATATTTTTGAACGGTATTTCATTCTTGGTCAAAACCAAACAAAAACAACACAATTGTAAAAATTATATCAAAAAAAATATCTATCTTTCTACAATTTCTTTAATAAAATTTATGCTAGAATTTTGTATAGGTCCCAAAAATTAACAGATACTACAATAAAGATGGTATTATAAATAAAATTTGTTCCAATTTGTGTAAACAAAAGTTGCTAAATATCATGTAACTTTCGGGCCCCACGTTGGGCGCCATTCTTTTGTAACTTTAGCTTTTATATGGGCGAGTAATTGAAAAGTTGTTGGTTTCAAAATATAATAAAATACCTCAATGATGCATGGCCAGAATATTACCACCCATTAGTCCCTATTGGAAACTTCACACACGTGCTTGATAGACTAGCTAGTTCGGGCAAAAGGGGCGGGGATCTTGTTTCCTAGTAGACGTAAAGCCGTACAAAAAAAAATCACGTGTGCTAAAAGATGCCCTAATAATAAAAAAAAAACCATATATATAAATTTTCCCTTGAAAAGACCTTGTAGGACCAGATGGAAAAGCCCTGACCTCATTACCCTCCCAACCTATGGACTCCCTTGTGGTCTATATACAATTTATGTGGGAATCCCCTAATACACTTTACCTGTTTTCTCTGACTTCGAAGTTTTTACCTTAAATTATAAACTATTTCATATTTAAAAAAAATATATCTAATTTATTATCAAGCAAAAATTCATAGTTATGTAGTTAATTATAAAAACAAAATAAGCAAAATAACTCTTTCTGTTATATCTAAGGGTGAATACTTAAATACATGTTATTGCAAAGATATCTTATTAATTTCTCTTAAATTCATTAATTTGAGAATCTTAATTAAAACATAAAAGATGTCTTTGCAATAATAAAAAAAAATTTTATAACAAAAAAAAAATATAATTAAGAGAAACCAAAAATAAAAAAAAAAAAAGAAGTATAACAGATAGCAACAACAGTAAATAAATAATAAGAGAACAAACTTACAATTTTTATGTATGACTCCAACGTAGCTTGAAGGCCTTCAGCATGTCGATGAGCATTATAGTGATCTCCTATTTGATTCTATATTTTTTTTGTGTTTATACTTAGTAGAATTAATAAGTGTTATACTAATCTTTTCTTTTACAAAAGTGTTAGGGTTTCCGTTAATAAAAAAAAATTGTTAATTATACATATGGGGAAATTTTGTATAATAGGGATATTTATAAACAGGAAAATAAAGTAATAATGGTAGGAAGTAGAATTTTTTAGAAAAAAACTAATATTTTTAGTGTAGATTATAAATTTATAACTATAATTTTATAGTTAACTTAATATTACATAAATTATTGGTTAGAAATTATAGTTAGATGTCGGATTTTAATCAGAATTGAGGCTAATTATAAAAATAATCAAGTTTTTTTTTTAAAGTTTTAGTTTAAATATATTCAGAATAAAAATTTTTAGTTTGTATGTTTTTAGTTGATATAAGGAATAATTTAGAGTAGAGTAGTAGTTTTAGTTAGTGGTTCAATTTGATTAATGAGGATATGTGATTTTTGATGTTATAGTTGTATGGAGTCGGTGAACTTTATGAGATCGCAATGGACAGGTATTTGATAACAGGGGTATTCTTGTTTCTAATTTCTCGTTCCAATCTGTGTAAAATAAGGTAGTACTCTCGGGAATTTGGCACAAAAGTGATGCTTGGGAAAAGTGCATTAATCCGGATTCCCGGACCCTTTCCCGATGGCCTAAATGAAATAAGTTCCAAATAACTTACAACCAAAATCCTATTACATAATTAATTAGTGGTATTACCTTGTATGGCCGGAATTTAATAAAAAAAAATTAAAGTTGGGTAGGAGATTTTGTTCCTTAGTGATGGGTTAATATAAGGAATTCTCAGTTTCCTTATTTTTTTTGTTAAATTCGGTTTAAAATAAACACACAAAAAAAAAACTGCACTTTTCACTTATATAAGTAATTGGCATAAGACACGTTTTTTATTTATTTTTTTTTTCTTTTAATCAAAATTGAATACCGCTTTGTACTATATCGTTAGCAAACCAAAATTAGAAAGAACAACTTAATTAAAACCTGACTGACATATCACTTCTTCTTTGACCGCTTATTGCATTCTATATTTTCTATATTTCTCACTTTTCGAACATTAAAAGCTTTGTTCTTTAAGAACAAGAAGGATAGAGGGATATATTTATCTCGCTCATCATGTATAGCATATACATGAAATATACATGATACAAGAGTAATTAAAGCAATCAAAACATGATTGCCAATATTCTAATCTTACAAGACAGTGATGAGCTTACCAACATATTACGGACTGTCAATAGGGGGAATTTTGTTCTTTTCCCTAAAACTTGGGGGAATTATTAAAAAAAATAAAAATGTTACATCAATTTACTAATGTTGTTGTCAATGATATTTGTAAATAAAAACAATACATACACATATCGAAATGTTTATGATTAAAAATATTTATAAGAAAAAAATTTTGTCCTATTATGAATTTCTTTATTTCTGTGAACAAATGAAAAATTATAATTTCCCATATTACAATATACATATACATATACATATACATATACATATACATATACATATACATATACATATACATATACATATACATATACATATACATATACATATACATATACATATACATATACATATTCAAGCTAATTTGAATTTAAATTTGCTTGAATAATAAAAATAATTATATTATGGAAAAATAAAACGTTTCTAATTGAAAAAACAAATTTTCATTTCTTAAATAGAAATTAGTACAAAATAGTAAATAAAAAAACAAATATGTTGTATTGAATATTGAAGTTTGTTATTTATGAAAAAAAAATCTTGCTACAAGCGCCCTACATTTTCCCCCCGCCAAAATCAGATTTGGGGGTTTGAAAAAAAGCGTCAAAACTGATACCGCTTGTAGCTAAGTAGTTTCTAAAGTCGAATATCCTTGGCGTGGTAAACTCCAATCAGCTTTCCATTTAGGTCCTCTAATTGGTAATAACAATAACCTGTTTTCTTGCGTATCCTTGCCTTAACAAACAGTGGTGCCAATTTTGCATTATAGCCTTTTCCTAAATCACTCTGTCGAAAATTTCGTCTGAATACTTCCTGGCCTACCTCATAGCTAGATTCTCGTGATCGAAGGTTATATACATTTTCGTTTCTTGCCTGTTGTCTCTCAATATTCTTTACAGCCCTGTTCCTGATTATTGCGAGCGAATCTTCACGGTCAAAGTTTATAGATCTATCTTCCAGCATTTCTAATTTGCGTAGGAGTGCATATGATTTACCGTTGGTAACCATGTGCTGTCCGAAAGCCATGTAGTAAGGAGAAGTACCTATTGCAGCGTGCACAGCAGAACGTAAAGCACAACTGATGCTGCTCAGATACTCATCCCATGTACTCTGATCGATTTTAATGTACGCCCTTATTGCTGAAAGAACTGAGCGATTGACACGTTCAGATGCATTGGCTTGGGGCGAGTATACCGCTGTATAAACATGACCAATACTATAATCCTGCAGGAGTTTGTTAAATTTAATGGATTTGAATTGTGATCCGTTATCTGAGACTAAAGTTTCAGGTGTACCAAATGTATGAAACAGGTCTTCTAAATATTTCACAATCACGTCAGAAGTAAACTTTTTCACAGGTTTCAAAAAATTAAATTTTGAAAAGTGATCAAGGACGATAAAAATTCCAATATTGCCAGATTTTGAACGAGGATATGGTCCTAAAAAATCAACGTAAAGTTTTTGAAAGAATCGCACAGTATTAGAAGTTTTACCCATGGGTGGTCTCATAACAAAATTCGGATGTTTTGTACCTTTGCATACGTCACAAGCATTCACATATTCTCTCACGTCAGTCACTAAATTAGGCCAGTAATAAAATCTACGTATTCTTGCTAATGTTTTGGTTATTCCCCCGTGAGCCGATAAAGGACTATCATGTGCTTTCTTCAAAATTTCTGGAATCATAGTCCTTGGAATCCAGAGCTTCCAAGCTAGGTCATCCTGCAGGTGTTCTCCTGAACAGTGTTCTGTCCGTCTGTACAAAAAGTTATCGATGATTTTAAGGTCTGGTGTTTTGACTAAATTTGCCCTAACTTTGTCCAACAGTTGCTTGTATTCTGTACTTTGGAAACCTTCGGATTCAAGATCCAGAAAAACGCCTGTGTCATCTACTTCGGACAAATTAAATCCCAATACTTCGGACAAATCATCGGTGTTGGTACGCGAAAGTGCATCAGGAACTATGTTTTTACTACCTTTTCTGTGTTCGATTTTAAAATTGAAGCCCTGAAGTTTTAATGCCCATCTTGCCAAGCGCGAATTCAAGTCAGTTTGGGACATGAGCCACTTAAGTGATGCGTGGTCTGTGATCACAGTGAACTCATGGCCTTCCACATAAGCTCGAAATTGCTTAATGCTTAGCATTGCTGCCAAACATTCTTGTTCGGTAACCGAATAATTGCGTTGGGCTTGGTTGAGTTTCTTAGACATAAATGCTATCGGAAACTCTTCACCTTCCGCAGTCTTCTGAACCAATACGCTTCCTATACCAGTGCTACTAGCATCACAGTGTATATAAAACGGCTGTGAAAAATCAGGGCTATGTAACACTGGGGCTGTGGTCAAGATTGACTTTAATTCTTCAAAAGCTTTTTGTGCTTCATCGCTCCAAACAAACTTCCTTTTAGTTTTTAATAGGTCTGTCAAAGGGGCAGTTACAGATGCATAGTTTCTAATGAACTTCCGGTACCAACCGGACATACCCAAGAATCGTCTGATTTGACGTACAGATCTAGGCGTCGGGAATTCTGTAATGGCCGAAATTTTGTCTGGGTCTGTTTGAATTACCCCGTTTCCAATAATATGGCCAAGATAGTGAACTTCTTGGACGCAAAACTTAGATTTTTGTACATTAATTGTAAGTCCTGCGTAACGAATTTGCTTTGATATTTCCCTTAAAACTTCTAAGTGTCGACTAAACGTATCCGAAACAATCAATAAATCGTCTAGATAAACGAACACCTCTGTCCTCAAGTTCGCCGGAACCACCTTATCCATTAGCCTCGACATAGTTTGAGGCGCATTGCAGAGGCCAAAAGGCATAACCTTGTAATGGTACAAGGGGCGGCCTGGGACAGAAAATGCCGTCTTATCTTTCGACTTTTTATCAAGCGGGATTTGCCAAAATGCGTCCTTCAAGTCCAAACTAGTTATAAATTCCGCAGTGGGCAATCTGCTAAGTATGCCATCAATATTTGGCAGAGGATAAGCATCTTTAACAGTTACTGAATTTACCTTTCGACTATCTAAGCACAATCTGACTTTACCTGGTTTTCTAACGAGAACGATTGGTGAAGACCAAGCGCTGTCTGACTCCTCGATAACGTCATTCTCCAACATACGGTCAAGTTCCATGTAGATCAATTTTTCTATAGCTGGAGAAACAGGGAAATGTCTTTGTTTTATTGGAGATGTGTTACCAACATCAATAACGTGAGACAATATTGTTGTTCGACCTAAGCCTTCCTTAGAAAACGAGGGAAAGGTGTTAATTACATGTTGTAATTGTAATTTCTGAGATTCAGAGAGTGGTCTTTGGTCTACATTATTCTCGTTATTATTTGTGTTTAACTCACAACTAACAGAAGAAATCAGTCCTGTTGGCAAAAGATCAAATACGCGCCAAAAATCTATACCCAAATATAAATTTTGCGACAAATCCGGTACTATATATAATTTAATTTGTTTCGTAATTCCACGGAAAATAACATTTGTTAGAACGTAACCACATACTGTTTGTGTGTTTCCGTCAGCAGTTTTAACAAAAGATCGAATTTTTTTGAAATCATGGTCAGAGTCTAAAAAATCTAAAGCAGCTTTCGAACCAAGGCAGCTAACTGAGGCACCAGTATCCAACAAACCTACCCAATCCTTGTTAAAAATCTTAACTGTAGCGTAAGGACGAATATCATTAGGATTATCAAAAATTGAACTTAATAACTTGTGCCTAGTTTGTTTGACATTTTCCCAAAAATTCTTAATGCGATCAGAAGAGCGTTTTCTCTTAGCACTAGGAATAGTTTCGTTAAAAATTTCAGCCCTTTTTGCCTTGTATTCTGCTAAACGTACATGAAAAGGTTTTAAATATGTTGGAATTTGAGTACAAGAACTTGTAGTTTTATCGGAGTTAGAAATATTAGGTAAATTTGATAGAGGTTGTAGAGTATTTAATTCTAAATTTTCATTTTCATAAATTGTTCTCAATAGAAGAGCTGGTTTTTGGTCTAAATCGGTTTGGGTTGAAAAATCTTGTAATTTAGTTTTATCTTTAATAATATAACAATTTGTAGTTTTGTCACTAGAGCTATTTTTGGAAATTAATCCGTGCTTGTACTGGTTGTCTTCATCCGTTTGTGTGTACTTTTCAGTACACCGGATTTGGAGTTTTTTGAATTATTACAACTAGCACAGTTTGGTTTATACACATCCGGTGTTCCACATCCGTAACAAAAAACCCTACGATCATCTAGACAGTCCTGGTATCTATGACCAACCTTTTGACAATTCCAGCAAATTAATGCAATTGCTGAAACTTCGCTGTCGTCGATCAATTCCACATCATCTTTTACTATCTCGTGTATCGGTCTACGCTGAATCATAGGTTTATTTAAAGATTGTTTTCGACTAATGTCCACTAAAAAGAACTCTCGCCTGCGGCAAATATCACGCAAATGGGACACAGAATATATTGGTATGTTAAGAATTTCGTGTTGGATTTCTGGCAACAAATTTCTTCTTAATATTTCTACCAATACGTTTTCTGGCAATGGTGTAGATAAACGATCTGCAATATCCACTACAGACTCGTAAAAGGTATCGAAATTTTCATTTTGTTTCTGTTTTCTATCCCTAATCATCTCTCTAAAATCTACATCAGTCCTAGAATCTTTGTACTGATGTCTAAGGGCAGTGCAGAGATCACCCCATTGAATTTCTGGGACAGAACGATGGTATCTCCAGAACCAATCGGATGCTTTAGCATCAAATAAAGTGGACATGTGTCTGCATAAGAGATAAAAATTGCCATTTAATGTCTGTTGCGTTAAGGCTTCTACCCTATAAATGAAATTATCTATTGACATTCCCTTTGCATCACCCGAAAATCTAATTTTCCAGTTATGAATTATGTGTCCAACTTTATCTGACCTTAAAGATGAATCTAAAGATCCACTAACATTAAAATTTCCTGAACGGTTTGTTGAATGTTGATTACCAGCTGCATTGGAAGGCAGACCTAACAATTGTTCCAGTGTTTGACGTTCTACTGAAGGCAAAATAGGGGCTTGAGGATCAGAATTACGGTTGTGTACTTCACGATTAGCATCTCTATTATCCGGATTGCTATTGGATGAGTTATTTAAACTCATGCGTCTAAAACCTGCTTCTATGTTTTCCTCAATTAATCTTGTAAGTTGCTGGCTAAGGCTTGTCAACATTTCAGCTTGTTGAGCACCTACAGCAGCAGTTACCAAGTTTCGAACATGCTCTCTTTGTTCTTGTGGAGAACTAGATGACATGACTGAAGTATTAGATTCTAAAACTTGGTTTTGACCTGATTTTGGAGTTGAAGGGAGATTAAAATCCAATTGCTGAATGCGTTGTGCCTGTGATCTAGTAACAATAGGAGGTGGTGGAGCAGATGGAGTTCCAATTGGATTTAATTTCGCATTACATGTGGGACAAACTTGCCTTTGTTTAATTTGTTTTTGAAAACATGATTTATGGAAACTATGACCACAAGTGGATTTGCAAAGATATGATGAACAACTGATAGCGTTTGCACAAATACCACAGTTTGGTAAAGTGTTGCCTAAAGCAACTAAATCTTCAGTGCTTCTTTGCAATGCCATTTTGAAAAATCAGTTAAAATTTTATGGAAATGATAATAAATTCAATGAAGATCAAAATATAGCAATAAAAGTCAAATTCCAACAAAATAATTAGAGTTATTTTAGAAAAATCTAGTAATTGAGCTCTAAAATCCTTGAGATTTTATACGCAAAATTTTAGTTTAAATTATATTCTCAGATTTAATATACTATAATAAAAATGTTCAAGAAAAATCCTTTAGATTTTACACGAAAAAAAAATTCAAAATTATATTTTTAGCCTAAGGTAAATGAACAAAAGGAATATTTATTGATTCCCTTAAAAATCAGGTTTTACAATACCAATAAAAAATAAATGATTAATTTTCTAAAAGAAAACAAAATAAATATTAAACAATAAGTTTAATAAATGTATAAGAATATTTTAAAAATTAAAAGATGAAGAAAAAAATAAAAATCAAAAAAAACTTAAAATTTTCTGACTTCTGAAATAAAATATTTAGCAAAATTTTAAATTAAGAATATTTAAAAAAATATAAAAAAAAGGAATATTTGAAAAGCAAAAAAAATCAATTATTTAAATTGACGTAAAAAAAAGATATTCGAAAAACAAAAATAAATCTTATAATTTTCTGATTTCTGAACTATACTGTCGATAAGGATCTTGTTAAGTTATATTCCAATAATATTCTTACTCATTAACTATGTAATCTGTTCAAACAGTTAAAATAAACAATATGTGGAAAAAATACATTATAAACAAAACCATATGAAAACAAGAAAATAAATTCGTATCTCGTAAATGATTTCGAAATTATTTTAAAAGATTTTCGCAAATTGAATTTTGTAATTCAGATATTATGTTGGTAGAAAATTTTCTCAATAATGAAGCGCAAACTTCGAATAAAAAATTCCTATTTTCCCCATAAAATCTTTTCATCATTTTTGAAACTTAAGTAAGATTTGAACAGAAAACTTGTCTTTATCTATTAAAATCCATGAAAGTGAATAATAGAAAGAAAGAATGAAAGGTAGATTAGAAGAAATATTAGTAGGTACCCATTTAGAATGAATCCCAATTAGCAATTTCCTAACTAATAAACAAATAAATGTTTTATCAATGTTGTTCAACTTCTAATGGTTTGAGTTTAGCACTAATACAACCAAGCTCAGCATTTCCGAAAAGAATTTGACATACATACGATAAAGCATTGGAACATACAGGAAACAGAACATACATGAATGTTAATGCTGGTTAACATAATTCATCACTTATGTATTTATGTTAGATTTCCCAACATTAAAATCACTCAATCAGAACATAAGAAAGTAATAGGAGATGAAAATTTTGAAAAATGGAGGAAAAGTTGTATAAATGAAAAAGAAATATTGTTGATATTGAGAGCCACACGTAACTTGAAAAAAAATCAAAAGCTGTTAAAATGGAATTAAAATGTGTGGGCCCCACGTTGGGCGCCTAAAATAATTATATCTGTAGCGATTAACTAAAAATTTTATTTGCTATTTGGGCAAGTTTCATAGTTTAGCTAGCATGCAATAAACATCCGGCTCCTATCTCGTCGGCAAACGGTGTAGGTTCTTTTGTTACGCTAAACTCATCTTTCAACAAACTACAGATAATCATATTTTAAAATTTGCATGCTTTTTATTATAGAGTGAAATAGTGAAAGGACAGACAAATAGAAAAAGAATGGATTTTTAATAGAAACACTAAGCAAAAATTCTTGATTTGCGTGTAGATCTTAATACGCATTTACCCCTCCCAACCGTGATCATGTGATAAGTATGTATTTGGTAAATTTATTATTTACCATTAAAAGAATATTGTGGTGTTAATTTTAAACGATTTTATTAATTAATACAATAAAGTAACTTATGATTTAAAGAAATATAAAAGATGAGGGAGATCGTGTACACGGAGTATCAGCGAAGGAAAGAAGTAAAAGACAAAAGTAAAAAGTAGTAATTAAAGAGAATAAGAATGTTATAAAAGGAGTTAACGAAAATGTTATAAATGATGACAGGGTGCCACAGTACTCCCCGGCTAGATGAAAGCTACCGGAACCTTATTGGGAATGTAACACGGCGGCCGTGGCGGGTAGTTTTTGTCGATAATATCGGAGAGTTGTGTTGACTTGATGACGGTTGATTCGCTTGCAAGGGATTGCTTTGTGCCGGTGTTGAAAGTTGAGGAGTTTGTGGTCGTTGGTTTTCGTTAACATCCGGTTGTGTCGTTTGATGTTGATTTGTTTGGTTTAAAATGTTTGTATCGGAACACTCGATAAAAGCTGGCTTGAGTCTGTCGATGTTAATGTTGACGTGACGAGTACCCATATTGATAGTGAAATACTTTGATGTTTTTCGCACAATGCTGAATGGGCCATCATAGGGATGCGTTAACGAAGGGCGTATTGAATCGTTCCGTACAAAAACATGAGACGACGAACTTAGTGAAGGACTCACGAATGTTTTCGGTTCCGCATGGTGTGATGTGTCTGTTGGACGAAGCTTTTGCATTGCTGCTCGAAACTGAGCGACGACTTCACTTGTTGCTACCGACGGTTTGGTGTTGCAGAAAAATTCACCGGGAATTCTTAAATTCGTCCCATATACGAGTTCGGCTGGAGAGGCGTTAATGTCGGGCTTAAAAACTACGCGTAGACCAAGTAATATCGATGGAAGGCTATGAACCCATTTTGCTGGATCGCTGCAAAGGATTGCGGCCTTTAATACGCGGTGCCACCTCTCTACTATACCATTCGATTCAGGATGATACGGCGTCGTACGGAGATGAGAAGCACCAATTAAAGTTGTTAACTCAGCAAAAATATGCGATTCAAATTGTCTTCCTCGATCGGATGTAATTTTTGCGGGGACGCCAAACCTGGCAATCCAGCTATGCAAAATTGCTTTCGCGACAGTTTCGGCTGCCATGTCAGGCATTGGTACAGCCTCAGGCCATCTCGTAAACCGGTCGATAATTGTCAAACAATATCGTTGGCCATCGCACAGCGGAAATGGTCCTACAATGTCCACATTGATGTGTGAGAACCGTTCCTTTGGCGGGTCGTACTTTGATGTATGAGATCTCGTATGGCGCTGGACCTTTGAGCGTTGGCATGCGATGCAGCTGCGAACAAATTTTGCCGTATCTTTACGCATCGATGGCCAGACAAAACGGGCAGTTAATAATTTTGTCGTTGCTCGAATTCCAGGGTGAGACAGACCATGAACGATTGATAAAATCTGCTTACGAAACGATTTTGGAATGAAAGGACGGATGTTTTTTGTTGAAGTATCGCAAACCAAATATTGCTCTGAATTCTTCGTCATCTCTCTGCGCTGCGGCAATTCTGGAGTAGTCGACGCTTTGATTTAATAACTGGATACGAGATAGAAAATCCGCTGTTGCATTTTGTTCACCCGGAATGTAGCGAATATCCGTGGTGAATTGCCCGATGTAGTCTAATTGCCGAGCCCTGCGTGGCGATGCTTTTTCAGCTTTTTGATGAAATGCGTAGACTAATGGTCGGTGATCAGTTACGATGTAACACTTTCTTCCTTCCAGCATGTATCGAAAATGGCTAATACCTTGATACATCGCAGTTAGCTCACGGTCGTAAGTGCTATATTTTTGTTGGGAGTTCGTCAATTTTTTTGAATAAAATCCAAGGGGCTGAAGTGCACCATTTAAACTCTGATGGAGAGCAGCGCCAACTGCTGTGTTAGATGCATCCACATACAGTGCTAAGTCTGCATTTTTCGCTGGGTGTGCCAAGAGTGCAGCGTTGCCTAATTCATCTTTGCATTTTATGAAGGCAGCCTCCGTTTCAGGTGTCCATTCAAGTACTGTGCAATCATTTTTAACATTGCCTTTTATCAGTGCTTGAAGTTTCGCTTGATTTATAGTTGCGTTTGGCAAGAACCGCTTGTAAAAATTAAGTGTAGCGATAAATCGTTTTAATTCCTTAGCCAGCGTAGGTTTTGGAAAGCTGTGGATCGCTTCAACTCGCTCTGGAAGTGGTCGTATACCATCTCCGGTAACATAATGACCTAGGAATTTTAGCTCGGTTCTACCAAACTCGCACTTATCAACGTTTATGGCTAAATTGTTAGCTCGTAATCTTTTAAAAACTTCTATTAGGTCGTTTCGGTGTTGTTCGACTGATGTTGACGCTACACAGATGTCGTCAATGTATGCGAAAGCAAAATCCAAACCCCGCAGCACCTCGTTAATGAGTCTTTGAAAGGTCTGCGCCGCGTTGCAGAGTCCAAATGTCATGAATTTGAACTCGTAGAGGCCGAAAGGTGTTGTTATGGCGGTTTTTCCAACGTCTTCAGGGTGGACCGGGACCTGGTGGAAGGCCTTTTGGAGGTCTATTTTTGAAAAAATTTTCTTACCGTAGAGGTTACTAGTAAAATCCGACAAGTACGGGAGCGGGTATCGGTCACGGATGGTTTGTGCATTTAATGCCCTGTAATCGCCACATGGTCTCCATGTGCCATTGGCTTTTTGTACCATGTGCAACGGACTAGACCAGTTACTGCTAGACGGTTGGCAAATTCCAGCTTTTGTAAGTACGTCGAATTCAGCTCGTGCTGCAGACAATTTTTCGGGAGATAAACGTCGTGCTCGGGAATGTACCGGCTGGCCTGTCGTGTCGATTCGATGAAAGATTGTGGATTTGGTAGTAGTTCCATACGGAGCGATCTTCGTAATGTCGGCAAAATCACGTAAAATGTTATGAAACGTATCAGATGTATGAATCTCTGCAGTCCTCAAATCGGAGAAGGCTACTGGAGTCGGATTGTTCTCCGTCATTGTTTCGATTAGACGATTGCGGCGCAAATCAATTAACAGATCGTAAAATCGCAAAAAATCTGCACCTATGATTGGAGTCGTGACGTCTGCGATTAAAAAAGGCCACTCGAAAGTTCGTTTCAGTCCAAGATTTAAAACAATTCGCTTCAGCCCGAGAACTTTGATAGGTAAGCCGTTTGCTGTGTAGAGTTTCGTGGCGGTAGGTTTAATATCGGCTGATTTTAAAGCAAGTGGTAGGACGGACACGTCCGCACCTGTATCAACTAAAAACGTTTGTTTAGTTTGTAGGTCTTTTACCTGTAGACGGAAAAGTGTTTTCGTAGTAGAATCTCCGCTGCTTTCTACCACGATCATCTGGCTTCAGGCTGACTGTTGAACGGCACTGGATGTTACAGTGCTGACAGAACCACGTTTGTGGCGGCATGGAGATCTACATTTTTGTGCATTACGGCCATGTTTTTGGTGATACCAGCATTCGTTGGTGGTAGAGTTAGAACTGCCCTCACCAGCTGCGTTATTAGGGGATTGATAACGGGCACGAATACGTGATGGATTACGAGTCTGATGACGACTGCGTGATCGTGAGCGAGTTGTAAATTTTTCAAATTTTTTGGTGAGGTTATGTACGGCAGCACGCAACTCATCTATTTCGCTAGTTTCGTGTTTTGAGATTACGTTAATTTGCCTAGCTGACACGGCATCCACAATAGAATCTGCGATTCTTGTAAATTCAGTTGCCGGTCCGCTCGATGCAGCAACCACAGGTTGCACAACGTCTGGAAGTCGTTTTATCCATAAACTTTTGAGAGCGGTATCTCCAAGAGTAGAACCAGCAACGCGTTTCATTTCGTAGTAGAGTTCCGATGGCTTTTTGTCGCCAAGAGGCAACTCGGAAAGCAGACGATTAAGTCTGCGCTGCTCGCTGTCTGCGAAATGATAAATTATTTTCTTACGGATGTAATCGTATCGCTCGTTTTGAGGCATCTCAGCAATGACCTCGGATAATTGCGAAATTACGCTCGGATCTAAAGCTGCCAAGACTGTTGCTGTTTTTTGTTTGTCGCTCGAAATTCCTGATGCAGTGAACCAGAAGTCCATGGTTGTAAACCATGATTCAACGTTTGAACTGGCCATCTGTGGTAATGGAAGCCGTGCGTAAACCACAGCAACATTAGCGGAGGCTGGTGATTCTGCACGTGGTTGAGATGTATCGTTGGTCGACTCGGATAACGCAACAGTTGATGGATTGCCACTGTCGTTTAGATCAGTCATTTTGTAACTTAAAAAATTCGAAAAATGTCGATATGTACCGTTATGGCAGAATGGCGTACAGAAAAACTAATGACTTTAA
The DNA here is from genome assembly GCF_958450345.1 of Calliphora vicina. Classification (NCBI taxonomy): domain Eukaryota; kingdom Metazoa; phylum Arthropoda; class Insecta; order Diptera; family Calliphoridae; genus Calliphora; species Calliphora vicina. Next base: position 137,374,903 of record NC_088781.1, read on the forward strand.
TTATTTAAAAAATCTTTATCGCGACACCACAAGATCACGTCGGGGTCACCAATTTGGTAAATTTATTATTTACCATTAAAAGAATATTGTGGTGTTAATTTTAAACGATTTTATTAATTAATACAATAAAGTAACTTATGATTTAAAGAAATATAAAAGATGAGGGAGATCGTGTACACGGAGTATCAGCGAAGGAAAGAAGTAAAAGACAAAAGTAAAAAGTAGTAATTAAAGAGAATAAGAATGTTATAAAAGGAGTTAACGAAAATGTTATAAATGATGACAGGGTGCCACATGTATTTTGCGCAGATAAAAGAAATTTTCAAACATAATCCCTAATATAACTCACCCTATACTACAGTGTGTTCAAAAATCAGAAATCAATTTTGTTTAGTAATTCATTTTAACTTCAACAATTTATTGAATAAGAAAAATAACCATATTATACAAATTTTTAATTATTTTAGTTCAACTTACTGTTAAATATATCATTATTATGAATAGGAAAAAATATATATATAAATTAATCATAAAAAAAAACAAAAATTCATCGAAACCAAAAAAAATTAAGGACAAATAATCTTTGTGCAATTAAAAACAGTTTACGTTTATCAAATTAACGAATGAAAATGGTTCATTAAAATAAAAAAAAAGGTAAAAAAAAAATACAAATAAATGCCATCATCACTAGGATTCGAACCCGGGACTTACTTTTAAAATGTCATATATGTATATATATTTGGGGTATGCAAAAATGATTTTTCTTTTTCGAAATTATTATTCTATGAAATCATAAAATAATTAAAATATATAAAATTTTGATTTAATTAGAAATAAAATGAAAAAAAAATATTGATAAAATAATAATAAAATTATAAAATATTTGATTTAATTAGAAAAAGATTGATTTTATGTTATTTAATAAAAAAAAACACAAAAAAAATTGCCGACGTTGGGACTCGAACTAAGAACGTTACGATCGTGGAACATCCGCGCTACCGTTCATGCCACGTAACTCTGTTATTAACAGAAGTGTAATTATAAATATGTTTTAAACATTTAACACAACATGGTAAATTATAATTTTATCATTTACACTGTTTTTATCGATACCGTTAGTTATATTTTTTTTTCACAATATTGAAATAAATAAATATTATATTAAAGTAATTTGCGCGCTCATTTAATACTTTAATATATTATTTAGTATCTAATTGCATTATTTTTACTACACGATTCAACTATTTAAGTAAACTTTTTATTATATTAATAAATTCAGAAAATATATTCAATCTTCAAGATCATTTAAAAGCAAATCTGTTAATAATGCATTGAGTGACTTTCATTAACAGTGCTGTTACTTTAACTGTTGCTCAAAATGTTAATAACATTTACATTGAATTTAGTTATTTAATTAATCTTGAAAATTGTATATTTCCTTAATTTATTCAGGATATGTAAATACAAAAAAATAGTTTTTTTTTACTCACTTTTGGCTGGATTCCGTTGAAAGATCTTTCTCAGGCTCCTGCTTGGGTTGAAAATGTAAAAAGTTACTTATTGTTGTTACTTATTGTTGTTGTTTTTTTTTTTTTTATAATGTTACGGAATAACATTTTGGAAATAGTTAACATTATCTTTTAATAATTATTTAACATTTCTTTTTTTTTCACCAATTTATTTATAGATTTTTGTATTGTTTGTTTTGGTCGCATATAGATCATTTTTGCACTTTTTATCTTTTGACATTTATTATTAATCTTTAACTCTTGTTTTTAATTGCACATTTTCATATTAGTTTAACAATTGCCCATTTTAACATTAATAATAGAAATAAAAAAAAATACTAAAATTTATAATAAAATTAACTAAAATTTGAACAAAAGTGTGACATATTCAACAAAAATTAATGAATTTGGGGTAACTTGAAACACTTGGTAAGTCTTGAATTAATTATTTATATACAAAATTGATCATTTGGTTTTTTTCTTTTAGTGCCAATTTCTTTTCTTTAATTACTAAACAAACACAAATATTGAATGTAAAGTGCTTAAATTCTTTTCTTTTTTTTATATTGTGATAAACAAGAATTTGGTTTTCACTTTCCTAATAAAAAAACTTTATTTCATATAAATTTACTTTTAAATTTTCACCATATTTTGGGCCATTTAATTTTGATCTTTTAATTTTTAATTTTCATTTCAAATAACTTGCTTTTTTGGCCATCAATTCTTATGCTTTTTATTACATTTTTTTTTTTTTTAAATTTCCTAGCGCACTAACACTTCACATATAATTTTGTTGGTAGTTTTAGTTAGATTTTGATGTTGATGCTGAGAAATTTTGGTGGCTGTTAATGATGATGAAAATGGATAGTTTGCTGGTTAATTCTGGCAGAGAAAAACTTAGTTGGGAGACGGGTTTTGACCGAGGGTTCCCCGCTGCCCTCAAATCTCCAATATTGAAATTGGAACAACGTATTTTCCCTACAAGAGAGGTTTATCCATAACGAAACCAAATTTGATATTGTATCTAAAGCAGTGGTAAAAAAATTAACAACTATTTAGGGTTATGTTGCACAACATCTCGCATGTTTTTCGTTATTTACCTTTAATATAGGTATCTAATAAAATAAAAATGATGTTAGAACCTTGAATTATTAGCTCCTGACAGGAAAAGGAATTGGATGTATAGAATGGGCAATAAATCTCTTTGTCCTCTAGGCCTCGTTCAATTTCTAGTTTCATAGAATAGTTAGAAAATAAAATTCCTATATTATTTCAATTTTAATTTTATTCAAAAGTAATTTACCTTATTTTCGTGACAAATATGAACAAATCTTCGCTCCTTGATAAAACCACAAATTTCTGAAGAATTTAGGTTAGATAATTTTACTTTTATAGAAATTATCAATATTCGGCGATTCAAATAAAACTTTTATGTTTCAGGAGTTGTTTTAAAAAAATGCAAGAAGGTTATAATACAGTTTTTGGTTTTTATACCCTCATACATTGGAATGAATACGCTAATTCAGCAATTTTACTAGTAAATACAATCACAAAATTTACACACTGATACATACTAATGCATTCATCATAAAAACATAACAACATAGTTGTTACCATAAATTTACAACTGTTAAGATACTGCGTTATCATTTGGCTTTGCTGTGTTTAAACAGAAGAACATTTTATGCACTTTGTTAAAGGTAATTTTATGTATTATTATTATATTTTAAATTTTATAATTTATAATTTACAATCTAAATCTATTACTTTTCTCTTAGGTAAAAATATGTTGGTGATGAATTTGTAATATTATATTCGATAAAAAGTAGCTATGCCAAACAGTATGAAAGGGTGTAATCATACGAGGTGTAAACAAAAAAGAACAATATACATATACGTATACATATACATATACATATACATATACATATACATATACATATACATATACATATACATATACATATACATATACATATACATATACATATACATATACATATACATATACATATACATATACATATACATATACATATACATATACATATACATATACATATACATATACATATACATATACATATACATATACATATACATATACATATACATATACATATACATATACATATACATATACATATACATATACATATACATATACATATACATATACATATACATATACATATACATATACATATACATATACATATACATATACATATACATATACATATACATATACATATACATATACATATACATATACATATACATATACATATACATATACATATACATATACATATACATATACATATACATATACATATACATATACATATACATATACATATACATATACATATACATATACATATACATATACATATACATATACATATACATATACATATACATATACATATACATATACATATACATATACATATACATATACATATACATATACATATACATATACATATACATATACATATACATATACATATACATATACATATACATATACATATACATATACATATACATATACATATACATATACATATACATATACATATACATATACATATACATATACATATACATATACATATACATATACATATACATATACATATACATATACATATACATATACATATACATATACATATACATATACATATACATATACATATACATATACATATACATATACATATACATATACATATACATATACATATACATATACATATACATATACATATACATATACATATACATATACATATACATATACATATACATATACATATACATATACATATACATATACATATACATATACATATACATATACATATACATATACATATACATATACATATACATATACATATACATATACATATACATATACATATACATATACATATACATATACATATACATATACATATACATATACATATACATATACATATACATATACATATACATATACATATACATATACATATACATATACATATACATATACATATACATATACATATACATATACATATACATATACATATACATATACATATACATATACATATACATATACATATACATATACATATACATATACATATACATATACATATACATATACATATACATATACATATACATATACATATACATATACATATACATATACATATACATATACATATACATATACATATACATATACATATACATATACATATACATATACATATACATATACATATACATATACATATACATATACATATACATATACATATTCAAGCTAATTTGAATTTAAATTTGCTTGAATAATAAAAATAATTATATTATGGAAAAATAAAACGTTTCTAATTGAAAAAACAAATTTTCATTTCTTAAATAGAAATTAGTACAAAATAGTAAATAAAAAAACAAATATGTTGTATTGAATATTGAAGTTTGTTATTTATGAAAAAAAAATCTTGCTACAAGCGCCCTACAATTTTCAGCTATTCTATGTAAAAGGATAAGAGAGCTATTCGGACAAAGTTGGAAGAATCTAGTAATTATAGATCTCAAGATAAAATTTACACACAAACAGTGCTATAATGTGCTAAAGTTGACCATCGCGGTGATAACTATTTCTAAATATAAAGTTTAATATCATTATAAGTCATTTATTTTGAAAAATAAGGTTTTTTAAATTTTTTTTAAAAAGTAGTAAATTACTACCCTTTTCCAAAAGCTAAATTAATGTTAAAAATCTCTTGTAAATACTTTAAATTTTGTTTAAAAGCTTCTTAAAAGCTAGTTTTTTCCAAAAATATGTTATTTTCCACATTTTATAAAAAGTAGTAGAAAAACTACCTCTTTTCAGAAAGCTAAATTATTGTTAAAAATCTCTTGTAAATGCTTTAAATTTTGTTTTACAGTCATTAATTGCTTATTTAAGTTTGTTCTCCAAAAAAATATTTAGTAGTAAAAATACTACTTTTTTCAAAACTAAACAAATTCACTTTAGTTTTTATTATTTGAGGTAGCTTAATTTGAATTTTTTTTAGAATTTTTTTCAAAAAAAAATATTTGGTAGTAAAAATACTACCTTTTTCAAATAGCAAAATTTTAGGTAAAAATCGTATCTAAACTCTCTACATATAATTTCAATATGGAAATTTTGAATTTTTCTATTTAAAACTGATTTGGAATTTTTTCCTAAAAAAGTAGTAAAAAATACTACCTTTAAAAAAAAGTTAAATTCTCTCTAAATATTATTTCAAATGGTAAAATTACATTAAAACAGTTTTTTCCTACAAAAAGAAGAAAAAAAGAAATAGTAGTAAAAATACTACTTTTTTCAATTATTAAAATTTTAGTTAAAATCAAATTTAAACCCTTTATAAAAAATTTTGAAAGTTGTTTACAAAAGTATTGGCTTAATTTTTTAAAAAAAAGGTAGTAAAAATACTAACATTTTAAAAATTAAAAGCTAATGTAAAAAATCACCATTACTTTTGTTTTCAATAATAACTCTCAGTAATAACTCTAAAATTACTTTTAAAAAAAGAGTTTGCAAAAAAATATATTTAGTAGTAAAAATACTACTATTTAAAAAACAATATTATTGCTTTTAATATAATTTAAACTTTGCAAAATTTAGTTAAAACCGAATAATTACTTTCTTTGACGATTATTGCAAAAAAGATAAAAACCTTTTTCAAACTCTTTAAATATTATTTCAAAGCAGTTAATTACTAACACAGTACAACATTTTTCAGTTCATTGCTTTGGGACTTAATTCTGACAATTGCACGTGAAATTAGCCCCAAGAATAAGAACTTCTGCATCATTAGTTTTGTCAAGTTGGCTGCCGTAATAATTTAATGGCCATACGAATTTTTTTGCTCAAGGTGGATTTTTATCACTTTTTCTATATTTTAGCACGGTTATATCTCGTATACAGTACGGAATATCTCTTTTGTGGCTGAAGCAAAGTTGTAGATATTGAATAGTAGAAAAAAGTACGGAACATACCTACCCGAAAAAGGTGCACCATCGCAAAAATGACCATTTTTTAACCAATTTTTCACCTTTTTTGCTCAATAACTGGATTACAAATCCAATTATGGACCGATCACCATGAAATTAGGTCGTGTGATTTGTGTCTATATGAAAGTTATTTATCATGAATTTTGTATGCATTCCATCATTTTTAACAGATTTATTCACTTTAAAGTGATTTTCGGAAGTGGGTCTTATATGGGAGCTATGACTAATTATGGACCGATCATAAAAAAATTTGGTACATATAATTTGTTCGGCCCAAGGACGAAGCCTGTTGAAATTCGCTGAAATCGGTTCATTATTTCACCTAGCCCCCATACAAATGCCCTCCCGAAATTGGACTTTATCGGTCATAAATGTTTAATTTATGTATGTATCTACACAAATTTCGCTCAAAATAAGTTTTATATACAGTGGTGGCCAGGAATTTAAGACAAAAATTGTTTGCTAAATTCCACGTGATTGTCAGTTATTTTTTCAAATATTTCCACAAATATGTATGCATGAGGACTGTTTTAACACACAAGTGTGTTTTATTCGACTGTGTCAATTCATACATATTCACCACGAACACATAAAATTTTTCTACAACTTGACCAAACAAATTTTTTTTTTAAATAAACATATTTTCCACATTTATATCATTATATTTTTATTATTATAAAATATTCGGACCAAATTTCGTATTTTTAGTTCCACTAGTTTCGCTCATATCATGTTATTAACAGCGGATGTTCGCTGAGGTGGGTCAATGTATTTCCACATATCTATGTCCATATATGTTTTACCGATTTTTCCAAACATTTTTCAGAAACTAGAAATATTAATAATAAATTTCATACCCTTAAGGTCCTTTTATTTTGGCTCTATCGCACTTAAAATTCAGTTGATGAAAAAAATTCAAGTATTTGTCTTAAATTGGTGGCCACCACTGTATATAAAATTCATGTCAACAAATTTTATTATGATCGGTCCATAATTAGTCATAGCTCCCATATAAGACCCGCTTCCGAAAATCACTTTAAAGTGAATAAATCTGTTAAAAATTATGGTATACATACAAAATTCATGATTAATAACTTTCATATAGTCACAAATCACACGACCTAATTTCATGGTGATCGGTCCATAATTGGATTTGTAATCCAGTTATTGAGCAAAAAAGGTGAAAAATTTATAAAAAATTTAAAAAATGGCCATTTTTGCGATTTTTAATGCACCTTTCTCGGGTAGGTATCTACAATTTTGCTTCAGCCACAAAGGAGATATCCGTACGGTATATAAAATATAGAAAAAGTGATAAAAATCCACCTTGAGGAAAAAAAATTCGTATGGCCATTAAATTATTACGGCAGCCAACTTGACAAAACTAATGATGCAGAATTTCTTATTTTTGGGGCTACTTTCACGTGCAATTGTCAGAATTGAGTCCCAAAATCATGTGTTGTACTGTGTAATTCAAGCATTTTTTTTATCTGATAAAAGTTAGTAGTAAAAATACTACTTTTTTTCAAAGAGCAAAAATAACGTAATAACTTTAATGAAAACAATTCAAATTTTATTTAGACGCAGTTAATAACTTTTTTAAACCAAAATTTTTCCAAAATTATAGAATTTTCTATGTTTTATTAAAAGTAGTATAAAAACTACTTTTTTCAAAGAGCAAAAATAATATTAAAAAACGCTTGAAAATACTTTGGATTTAATTCAAAAGCAGTTAATTAATTCAGAAAACCTATTTTTTCACCAACATATGGAATTTATACATATAGATTTTATAAAAAGTAGTAGAAAAACTAACTTTTTCAAAAATAAAAATTAATATTAAAAAAACGCTTGTAAATACTTTAAAATCAATTTTAAAGCTGCTAATAACTTTTTTAAACCAAAATTTTCCCAAAATTATGGAATTTTCTATGTTTTATAAAAAGTAGTATAAAAACTACCTTTTTCAAAGAGCAAAAATAATATTAAAAAACGCTTGAAAACACTTTGGATTTAATTCAAAAGCAGTTAATTAATTCAGAAAACCTATTTTATCACCAACATATTTACTACATTTTATAAAAAGTAGTAGAAAAACTACTTTTTTCAAAAATAAAAATTAATATTAAAAAACTCTTATAAATACTTTAAAATCAATTTTAAAGCTTCTTACCTCCAATTTTTTCCAAAAATGTGAAATTTTCTACATTTTATAAAAGTAGTAGAAAAACTCTTTCACAAAGCAAAATTAATGTTAAAAATTTGTCAAACTCCTTAAATTTTCAACTCAAGAATTTTTTACCCTAATAAAATTTAGTAGTAAAAATACTACCTTTTCCAAATGCAAATGTAAACAATTTTATGAAACTTTTTTTAAACCAAAATTTTCCCAAAATTATAGAATTTTCTATGTTTTATAAAAAGTAGTATAAAAACTACCTTTTTCAAAGAGCAAAAATAATGTTAAAAACGCTTGAAAACACTTTAGATTTAATTCAAAAGCAGTTAATAAATTCTTAAAACCTATTTTTTCCAAAAAAAAAAAATTTTCTACATTTTTAGAAATAGTAGAAAAACAATATTTTCAAAAATAACACATAATAAAATAATAAATAATAAAACATTAATATTAAAAATCTCTTGTATATACTTAAAATTTTATTTAAAAGCTTCTTGAAGCTAATTTTTCCCAAAAATATGTAATTTCCTAAAATTTTTAAAAAGTAGTAGAAAAACTACCTTTTTCAGAGAGCAAAATTAATGTTAAAAATCATTTGAAAACATTTAAGCATTTTTATTCCCCAAAAAATATTTAGTAGTAAAGATACTACTTTTTTTAAAAGTAAAAAAAAATAAAATAAATTACATTTGCACACATTTTTTTCCAAAAATATTGGATTTTTAGCTTTTTACATAAAGTAGTAAAAATACTACTTTTTTCAAAGTGAAAAATTATGTTTAAAAATTTGTCAAAATTTAATTTTCAAAGATTTTAAAGAAAAATTACCAAAAAAAAATAGTAGTAAAAAATACTACCTAATACTACTTTTTTTCAAAGTGAAAAATTATGTTTAAAAATTTGTCAAAATTTAATTTTCAAAGATTTTAAAGAAAAATTAGCAAAAAAAAATAGTAGTAAAAAATACTACTTATTTTCAAAATGAAAAATAATATTTAAAAATTTGTTAAAATTTAATTTTCAAAGATTTTAAAGAAAAAATAGCAAAAAAAAATAGTAGTAAAAAATACTACCTTTTATGAAATTTGAATTTAAGCATTAAAATTTATTTTACGCAATTAAATATACGTTAAATTGCTTTTGTTCTCGAAAAACATTTGATTTTGTGATTGTTTAAAAAAGTAGTAAAAATACTACTTTTTTGTAAATGTAATTTTTACATCTTTTTAAAGGATTTTTCAAGTAAAAACTAAATTTTTAATAAAATTACCTTAAAAACTAGAAATTTTGTGACCTTTTTCAAAAGGTAGTAAAATACTACTTTTTTCAAAAACAGAAATTATAGAACTTTAAAATGTTTTAAAGATTTTTTTGTAATTATAAAGTAGTATTTCGTAAGTCTTCTGAAACATTTTGTTAAATGCCAGTTTTGAAGAAACTCAAATCGTCAAGAAAGTAAAATTTTCATTTGGAAATCTAATTCACTTCAAAAGAAATATTATAAAATTTCTTAAACTGGAATAATCTTAAACATTAAATTTCTATAACAAAAATTTAAAACTCCAACCATTTTCCCTGTACTTTTATACAACAAATAAACAAACAAACATAATACTCTATAATTTTTCCTTTTAACATTTCCTAAAGATTTAATACAAGAATTTCCTTTGAGCTAAAAACCAGACTCATACTACAGCATTTAAACAATTGAACATAGAATCTAAATAGAATCCAAAGAAATAAAGTAAACGCCAGTATAAGTAACCTCAAACTGCAGTAAAAATTATTATATTCTTTTTTATTGCAAATTATTTGTTCATGTCTTCAAACATATAAAAACTGTCAGGACTTTTCGAACGCGCCAAACAATAACGTTAAGAAACATATTAAGTCCTTTTTTTCTTTTTTGCTTTAAACTGATAGCAAAAAACAGTGTTATTGTTGTTATTTGTTAAAGATTATACTACTGCTTTCAAGTTGTCCTTTTTCTTCTATATGAGTTTATTCGCCTTTGGCCGCCAAGTCATCGCAAGTAAAAGAAATAAAGTTGAAGGCAAAGAATCGAAAAAAAACATGCAATAAATGGTTGCATGTTGTGACTTTTGTGGTGCGTGCAATGAACAGTTTCCGCTACAAAACAGGGCAAGTTGATCATAAAAACTAAAGCAAATGGTAGCATAACAAATTATGATGATGATGATGAAATAAATAAGGAAAAACTTAATAAATTATTTAGAAATGTTGAAATTATGAAATATGCAGCAAGATAATTCAGTGAAAAATAAGTATAAGTATTTTAATGTTGAAATTTATACAAATTTTAAAGTGCTAGTTAAGTACATTAAATATTATTTGCATAGCTTTATATATTAGCTTTAAATATTGCTATAAATGTTTAAAATCTCTTAACTATAGCCAAAGATATTAAGAGTTTAGCATCATTACCTCATAATTAATATTAATCATACGCCTTTGTTACCATAAATTTAAAAATGCTTTAAAACTTGGTTTTTATCAAAATTTTCAAAACTTTTTTATAATTTTTAATTAAACTAAACATCTAAAAGCCTTTAAATTATTAAAAATGTAAATTTTTAGCAAATCTCTGCAAAAAAATTTTAAATTTTTATAAAAAATTAAAAAAAAAATTAAACCAAATATTCTAGACTATTTTACCCAGCATCTATAAAATACCTTATAAATTGGCCTTTAATAACTATTTAAATTATTTCAATCCCTTCACTATTACCCAAGTTATTGAACATTTAATAACCCTACCTCCTAATTAATATTAATCATACGCCCTCCTTTAAAAAAATACAAAATTTACTATAACTTTAAATATTGCCAAAAATGTTAAAATTTATTTAATGTTTCCACTACATAAACAAATAACTTATATAATGTTTCAAATATTTAAACAATATAAGCTGCCTTTAACATAACTAAAGCACTTTTAACCTGTCATTATTATATGCCAAAACAATTATTCAATAAAAACAACCAAAAAAAAAATAACATGCTTTTCTAAACAAACATTTAGCTAACATTTTTATTTAATTTATGCTACTAAATTATGCATATTTTTCTAAATGATTTTTTCCACTTCACTTATTTAGAGGTTAATAGGTTTTTAATTGTGTTTCCTAGTTTCCTGTTTCTGTCTGCAATTAAAATATACAAAACATTCAATAGCCAGCACACCACAACTACATACATATTTTTGTATTATGACCATGTCATTGTCATGTCATCATCATACATATAAGCAACAATTATTTATTAACAACAATTTATTTTTGTTGTTCATTTAATGGTCAGAGTCATGTCGATATGAAATATTTCTGAAAAAAAAAAAAAATACAACTACAGAACACAATGAAATGGCACAAATTATAAGCAATCAAGCACGAAAACTATTTGATGAAATTGAATTTTCAATGGCAAATAAAAAGGATGTGTTATAAAAGTCCAGCCAACAGTGTGTTAAGTGATTTGGCATCAATAGTTTTTTGGTTATTGCTGGTGGTGGCTAAAGTTATTATAGTGGTAAGTGGAAGATAAAATGTTAAATACAAATATATTGTATAGCCATGATATGAGTGTTTTGGAAATGATAAGAATTCAATAATTTAATACATAAATTACACTCTTTTGGTGCAACATTTTTGTTTGCTATTAAAAGTTTTAAGTTTAAAGAATTTTTGTTATGGGTGACGTATGATTAATATTAATTATGAGGTATTTTTACTAAATGCTTAATAACTTTGTTAATTATTAAGTTTTTTGCAAGACTTAAATTGATATTTAAAGCTAACATATTTTATGTTTATTATATGTTATAAATATGCATTCAAAGCATTATCATTATTAATGAATTAATTAAAAAAAAAAAATTTCTCAATTTTTAGTATTTTTTAAAAAAAAAATATTTTTGTTTATTGATTATTAGAATGACGCCATGCTATCCTCTAAAATTCATAAGACTTCTAAGTATGTAGTATGTCTTATTAACTATATAAAGTTACCTGGCTTTATATCAAATTTTCAATTCTCTAAAGTTCATAAGACTTAAGATGTAGTACATACTAATGAAGAAGATTTTATAAGAAATGTTTTGTAATCCTTACACTAGTTCTTCGACATTTGAATATTAAACAAATGGCTTAATCCGTCATAATTTTATTTTTATTCAAAACTGTTATTATTTTCCCCTCAAGCATATGATTAATATTAATAGAAAATCATTGATACCTTTGCCTAAAGTGCATAGAATTTCATGAAATAAATTGAAGATTATTTCAATAATATTGCTTATAACTTAAAACAGTTTCATAAAGAACTATGCGCATAATGTTAAATGTTAAGAAGTCACTTCCAAAATTTTAAAATTCTAACAAAGCTTGTTTTAGTTTTGCTGTGATTTACAAAGGTTTTAAGCTACGTTTCCGCATACACCGTAATCGGCACCGAAAACGAAATTCCATACATTTGCACCGAAAAAATGTTCTGAAACGAACTTTTTTTCGGTGCAAATGTATGGAATTTCGTTTTCGGTGCCGATTACGGTGTATGCGGAAACGTAGCCTAAGTATTCATGTAGTTACTTCAACTGATCTGGAACTTACATAGAATTAAACTAAATTCGAACTAGAACTGAACTAGAACTGAACTAGAACTGAACTAGAACTGAACTAGAACTGAACAAGAACTGAACTAGAACTGAACTAGAACTGAACTAGAACTGAACTAGAACTGAACTAGAACTGAACTAGAACTGAACTAGAACTGAACTAGAACTGAACTAGAACTGAACTAGAACTGAACTAGAACTGAACTAGAACTGAACTAGAACTGAACTAGAACTGAACTAGAACTGAACTAGAACTGAACTAGAACTGAACTAGAACTGAACTAGAACTGAACTAGAACTGAACTAGAACTGAACTAGAACTGAACTAGAACTGAACTAGAACTGAACTAGAACTGAACTAGAACTGAACTAGAACTGAACTAGAACTGAACTAGAACTGAACTAGAACTGAACTAGAACTGAACTAGAACTGAACTAGAACTGAACTAGAACTGAACTAGAACTGAACTAGAACTGAACTAGAACTGAACTAGAACTGAACTAGAACTGAACTAGAACTGAACTAGAACTGAACTAGAACTGAACTAGAACTGAACTAGAACTGAACTAGAACTGAACTAGAACTGAACTAGAACTGAACTAGAACTGAACTAGAACTGAACTAGAACTGAACTAGAACTGAACTAGAACTGAACTAGAACTGAACTAGAACTGAACTAGAACTGAACTAGAACTGAACTAGAACTGAACTAGAACTGAACTAGAACTGAACTAGAACTGAACTAGAACTGAACTAGAACTGAACTAGAACTGAACTAGAACTGAACTAGAACTGAACTAGAACTGAACTAGAACTGAACTAGAACTGAACTAGAACTGAACTAGAACTGAACTAGAACTGAACTAGAACTGAACTAGAACTGAACTAGAACTGAACTAGAACTGAACTAGAACCTGAGCTAGAACTTTAACTAGAACCTGAACTTTTTAATCTTTTTAGCGTATGATTAATATTTATGAAATAATTGTTGCCATCTTGGCGTATGATTTATATTTATTTAGAGTTAAAGTTACAAAATCTTAAATAACTTTGCTGGCAATGCAGATATTTCACTCAAATAAATTGCAATTAATAAACAAATATTTCAGTTATTTATAATTATAATTACAATGTGAATTTACTGAAATTAAACACATATTCATTAAATTCTTTAACTCAATACCATTTTTTCAATTTATCTTATTTTGCATAAATTTCAAATTAAACAAAGATTTCAATTATTTTGTGTTTATATTTATGTATGTAATCATAAACAGTTTGATTGAAATGTATTGCTGCATATGTTTTGTCTAGCTCTATTTATTCTGTGTTATTTTTATTCTAGTTGTCCTATGTATTCATTATTTTTGGTTTGCTTTGTCCACGTTTAAGTTTTCGTCTAATAAATCATTTAATCTACTCCTGGACAAACAACATGTTCACTATCAAATCACCAACAGAAGATTTATAAGTGCAAAACAAACATGAGCAGAAAAAAAAAACAGAAAACCAGCAACACAGCTTTTAAATACATACGCTTGGAGTAACAAAATCAACATGTATTATATTTTTCGAAAACCTAAAACAACCCTACAAAATGCTTGGTTGGATGGTGGTGGCGGTGGTGGAGATACTAAAACAAAACCATTAACTATGGCGGCAGCGTCCACGACAACAAAAACTAAATTGAGAAAAACCACAAAAGCCATTATCACTTTTATAGCGGCCTATTTTGAGGACAGCAACATACATGGACTGCAGTATGTGGTCAAAGGAGGTCTAACAACAATTGAAAAGTAAGTAGTAGAGTGGTAAACGGTCTAACATCCATGTACATACATATTTACTTACTTCAAAACCTTATGTGTAGTCTGCACAAACATGTTCTATTCTATTACACAATCAAATAACTCAATTTTAATTTTAACATTTTTATTTTCTTTTTCCTTTTTTCATTTTTCCTGCTGTCGTCCTTGATGTTTTTCCCATGTTCATGCATTTGCAAAGTTGCCTTTGGTTGACGCTCTTAATTATATCGATGTATTTTTGTGTGGAAATTGGTTTGCAATCTGTTGATCGTTATTATACGAAAAGCACTGTTGTTGGCCTCGAGCGAGATTTCTACTATTGGAACACTACAATGCCAAGTGTTACCATTTGCCCATTAATACGTTTAGATATCAAACTATTCAATGAATATTGCCGGTAGGTAAATTGTGTGTGAATATTTTTCTGTTTTAATTCATTCATTCTCTGCTTTTTCGCAAATGACGGGAATTGTAGTGGTTTTGTCAGGTTCTATGATATGCAGACGGCACAAAACATACTTATATACAAATATGTAAGCCTACATACATTAAAACACTTTGTCACACAAACACCAACATCTATCCGCATACATATACGAAGTCGGTCTGAAAAGTTCTTTCAAAACTTTAGATTCACAATAAAGCTTTTATATACAGCATTACTATGCTGGAAAACGCACAATTTCAATTAATATGAAAAATTTAGTGTGGGCGTATGATTAATATTAATTTGGATGTTAAATTACAAAATCCTTTATAACTTTTCTAAAACTAAAAGGATTTTAAAAAATTAAACATATTCAAAAACAAAACAGTTAAAGGTTCATTTTTTAGTATAAAGTATTTTAAAAATTAATTTATTTGTATGAAAAATATTTAAACAAAATTCAAAATTTTTAAAAATATTTTTAAAAGTTTAAATTTTACTATTTAAAGCTCTAAAATGTTCCATTTTTTTAAAACACCTGAAAATATTATTTAAATTCGTTTCAAATTCCTTTTGTTAAATTGTTTACTGTAAAAATAGATTCTTCGATTTTTAATATTTAATATGGTCAACTTTGTAACATTA
The DNA here is from genome assembly GCF_958450345.1 of Calliphora vicina. Classification (NCBI taxonomy): domain Eukaryota; kingdom Metazoa; phylum Arthropoda; class Insecta; order Diptera; family Calliphoridae; genus Calliphora; species Calliphora vicina. Next base: position 137,391,186 of record NC_088781.1, read on the forward strand.
TTTTACAGCCTGTAAATATGCTACACTTTTCTTAACTTTAAATTTTAAAAATTTAATTAATACTTTACCAACCTAACAAATTTTATAACAAACTGACTTTTAATAACCATTTTATAAGTATTATAAATCATTGTCTAAATCACTGTATAATGGGGCGTATGATTTATATTAATTAGTGGTTTCAATTACTAAATCCTTAATAACTTTGCTAAATCTAAAGGGATTTTAAAAATATAAACATAATCAAAAACAAAACAGTTAAAGGTTCATTTTGTAGTAAAAAGTATTTTAAAAATTAATTTATTTATATGAAAAATATTTAAACAAAATTCAAAATTTTTATAAATATTTTTAAAAATTTAAATTTTACTATTTAAAGCTCTAAAATTTTAAATTTTTTTAACTTACTTGAAAATATTATTTAAATTCGTTTCAAATTCCATTTTTTTCAGTTGTTTACTGAAAAATTACTTTTTAGATTTTTAATATTTAATATGGTCAACTTTGTAACATTATATTACAGCCTGTAAATATGCTACACTTTTGTTAGTTATACATTTCGAAATTTTAATTTATCCTTTACCTACATAACAAATATTGGAACAAACTGTCTTTTAATAACCATTTTATAAGTATTACAAATCATTGTCTAAATCACTGTATAAAGGGGCGTATGATTTATATTAATTTTGGGTATTAAATTACAAAATCCTTAATAATTTTGTTAAAACTAAAGGGATTTTAAAAAATTAAACATAATCAAAAACAAAACAGTTAAAGGTTCATTTTGTATTAAAAAGTATTTTAAAAATTAATTTATTTATATGAAAAATATTTAAACAAATTTCAAAATTTTTATACATTTTTTTAAATGTTTCAATATAACTATTTAATGCTTTAAAATTTCCTATTTTTTTAACACATCTGAAAATATTATTTAAATTTGTTTCAAAATCCTTTTGTTAAATTGTTTACTGTAAAAATTGATTTTTAGATTTTTAATATTTGTCATGGTCAAGTTTGTAACATTATTTTCCAGCCTGTAAATATGCTATACTTTTCTTAACTTTAAATTTTAAAAATTTAATTAATACTTTACCAACCTAACAAATTTTATAACAAACTGACTTTTAATAACCATTTTATAAGTATTATAAATCATTGTCTAAATCACTGTATATGGGGCGTATGATTTATATTAATTAGTGGTTTCAATTACAAAATCCTTAATAATTTTGTTAAAACTAAAGGGATTTTAAAAAATTAAACATATTCAAAAACAAAACAGTTAAAGGGTCATTTTGTAGTATAAACTATTTTAAAAATTTATTTATTTATATGAAAAATATTTAAACAAAATTAAAAATTTCTCATGGTCAACTTTGTAACATTATTTTACAGCCTGTAAATATGCTATACTTTTCTTAACTTTAAATTTTATAAATTTAATAACTCCTTTACTAACATAACAAATTCTATAACAAATTGACTTTTAATAACCATTTTATAAGTATTACAAATCGTTGTCCAAACCACTGTATAATGGGGCGTATGATTTATATTAATTTAGGGGTAAAATTACAAAATTCTTTATAACTTGGCTTAAACTGAAGGGATTTAACAAATTTAAACGGAATCTAAAACAAAAGAGTTAAAGGTTCATTTTGTAATTTTGAGCTTTTTTAAAATAGCATTATTTATATGAAAAATATTGAAAAAAAATCCATATTTATATAATTTTTATAAATTTTTCAAAATAAACTTATTTTTATTAATAGTTTTCAAATGTTTTGCATTTTGTATACAGTATCACAGTATATATATTTTATTATCCTTCCCCTTTTAGTGACCACAATTTACCCCCCCAAGAGCAGCATGATTTCTTTGAGTTTATGGAAAATTTGGCCAACTCTACTTACACTAATTTCCAAAATATACCCAACAACAATACCATAGACCTAACTTTAGATCGTTTAAACATCACACCCGATAAATATATGGAACTTATCTATAATTTAACCGGAGATCCTTCTATTAAATACAAATCTGATTTAAATGATTTGGCTGACAAAATACGCAGCACTACCGGAGAATTTGTTATAGAAACCAGACAAATTTTAAGCGAATATGGACTTTGCTATATGACCAATACCATGTTGTCGGAAAAGTTTACCTCGTTGTATTTGATATGGGGTGAATATCCGGTGAATGAAATAAAGGGTTTGAAATCGACATTGCAAGTAAAGCAGAGCAGTTATTTTGACAGTGATGTCAGTTATAATTTTTTGGGTTTCAATAACCACCCCATAGATGTAGGTTAAAGATATAAAATACTTTTGAATAAAAACCTTTTTAACCTGTATGTACTTACTTTTAAGGGTTTTCTGCACAGTTCCTATGAGATCATGCAAGTGGATCATAATTTGGGCTATACCAATGAATCGTTGCAGGTGGATGTGGATTGTATGGAAATTATAACAGAAGAGGGTTTTGAAAGGTGCTTTCGAATTTTACTATTTTTATCAATAATAATCTTAAATATATTTTCATTTTAGTGGCGCCAGTGTGGAACAACGCAAATGCCGTTTCCAGCATGAAAGTAATTTAACTCATTATCCTGTTTATACCAGAAACATATGTCTGCAGGAATGCCGTTTGAATTTAGTTTACAAAACCTGCAAATGTATTCCACATTTCTATCCAAATCGCAGTAATTAGGAACAAATATAAATTATTTCCAAATAATTTACATGTATTTTCTTTATTCTAGTTCAAAATCCCAAAACAGTTTGCAATTATAAAATTTTACGTGAATGCTTAGTGCAAAATGAACGCAAGTTTTGTTTTATAAATTATTTGGATATTTACATATATTTTAATTTCTTTTAATAAATTCGCTAGACTTGTTCATCAAATTATATGAAGTGGATGCTAATGGCAACAAACAAATGGTTCCCTGTTATTGTTTCCAAAATTGCCAAGATGCCATAGTTAATAAAAGATCTAAATTTGTAAGTTTTCATAAAAATGCCATATTTTAGTTTCTATCCATAGAATTCAAAATTTCAGCAATTGCAAAAAACAAATGCTTTGGTGGGTGGCAATAGTCTTTTATTTGCCATTATCAATTTGCCCACATATCGTTTGAAACGTTTGATTATATTTTCTTTTACCGATCTATTGGGTGAGTAAATTTGTATGAAGAAATCATCAATATTTTTATTCAAATTTGATGATAATTTTTTTCCTATTTCCTTTCAAGTTTCCATTGGTGGCACAGCTGGTCTATTCTTGGGCTTTAGTGTCTTGTGTTTAGTGGAAGTTATTTATTATTTTACTTTAAGATTATTGTTTTATTTAATAAAGTCGTGCTTTACCAAACAAAATTAAGAATCAATAAAAACCTCAAAGACTCTCAAAAAGTAAAAAATCTTGTATTTTTTTCTATATTTTTAAAACAATAACTGAACTAGAACCTGAACTAGAACCTTAACTATAACTGAACTAGAACTGAACTAGAACTGAACTGAACTAGAACTGAACTAGAACTGAACTAGAACTGAACTAGAACTGAACTAGAACTGAACTAGAACTGAACTAGAACTGAACTAGAACTGAACTAGAACTGAACTAGAACTGAACTAGAACTGAACTAGAACTGAACTAGAACTGAACTAGAACTGAACTAGAACTGAACTAGAACTGAACTAGAACTGAACTAGAACTGAACTAGAACTGAACTAGAACTGAACTAGAACTGAACTAGAACTGAACTAGAACCTGAACTAGAACCTGAACTAGAACCTGAATTAGAACCTGAACTAGAACCTGAACTAGAACTGAATTAGAACTGAACTAGAACTGAACTAGAACTGAACCCGAACTAGAACCTGAACTAGAACTTCATTAAAACTAAATTAAAAATTTTATACAATACTTACAACTCTTTGAAATAAAGTTAAAATCATGTCAAAGTTTATGAATTATTTCTTTGTCTAAAGATTTATAAGTTTATTTTCTTTTTTTGTTTGTGATTTTTTTTATTATTATTTATATTAAATTACATTGATATATTTCACTAAAAATGTATAGCTGATGTATGTATTTCATTTATCTTCGTTTTTATTTTTATTAAAATTGTATTAACTTAAGAAAGTATTCAAGCAATAATATTAATAATAGTATTTAGATAAGAGTAAATAATAGAAAAAATATATAGGTAACACAATACATTAAATGATCATCAATAATAATAAAATAAAACAATTGCCAATATTTTAAACCACTAATTTAAAATATTCTTCTTTCAATGAGTTTCAAATATAAAAATTCAATTATTTGTAAATAAAAAATACAAAACCAAATTTTGAAATAATTTCTTTGTTATCTAGCAATAATTAATGGGTTTGCTGAGTTTTTGTTAAATAAATGTACAAAAAAATGCACTAATAGAAATGCGTTTTTTTATAAATTTTCCCTAGTTATTAAAGTAATTTAAGTATTACATTTAAAAAAAGACATTGCCAATCACTAGCTGTCATGTTTCTAACACTTGTTTTTAGTATTTAAAGAGCTTAAGAAAGGTAATAAACTTGTTTAAGCCAAAAAAAAATAATAATAATTTACAATTATATTTAATTCGTTAAGCTTTTTGTTTTAGTTATTTTCTGTTTTTTTTTCTACAAATTAATAACTAAATGATTTAAAGAATGGTTGACATTTTTTATTAACAATTATATGTTTATTGTTGTTGATATTTTCGTTTAATTGGTAGGTTTTCATTTGACATTTTGCACTTCACTTGAGCTGATTATTTCATAATCTTTGCCATCGGATTCAGATTCAGATTGATTTTGTGAACTGTAAGGAAGAGAGAAGAGAAATTGATTAGAATATTACTTACATGAAATTTACAATAGTTTATTAAATGATATAATTATTTTCGTCTTTAGTGCAAAAAAAATTTACAAAACGATCAGCACAGAGAGACTTTGGAATATGTATTATAATAATCATTTATGAACTTTCTATCGTTTTGATTTTAGTTTGTTATTTGAATATTGTTATGAACTTCGTTGACATGATAAAGTGCCGACCACGAAAATATACTTTATAAACTGAAAATGAATTATCATGTTCAGAAGAAGATTAAGCATTTGTGTATTTCATAACAGAAATCAGAAATGAACTAACTGGCGCATTCCATATTAATTAAGTCAGTCACTTATTGAAGAGGCCAGAAAAAATTATAAATTATTTAGAACATCGCCAACAAAAAATAGAAGAGATTTTACAAAAAAAAAGAGTTAAAATCATAGATCGGTAGGACCTAACTCAGTTGTCAAAATCCTAAGTGATGATTGTTTAAAACACATCAAGAGCTTGCTAAATCATTGGGAGCTACTCAAGCAATTTCAAAGCGTTTGTGAGCAGCAGGATTCATCCAAAAGCGGAGCAATTAGGTACAATACCATGATACAATAATTGTAGAAGGTAGAATCACTAGGGAGAGTTTTCAATATTTAGCACTATACCGTCAAACTTTGATTTTCTTTTTTTTCACATTTTCTTTTGTTTTTAGAATTTATTTTCTACTGAGTGCACCTTATATTGTTGTGTCATGGTACAATACGAATTGAAACCAAGATACCTTGAAAGACGATTTTGCATGTCCGAAATGATGTTTGAAAATCGTTTTTGCACCGAATCATTATTTGCGATAAAGCCCGACCAACCAGTCGAATCGACACCAAAGCCAAATATTATTTTTGGTGGGAGCAAAAGGGTCATATCTATTAAGAGCTGCTGAAATCTGGCCAGATTATCACAGGACACCTGTGCTATACATAATTGTTTCTATAGAAAAAACTGTTATACAGAAATGTTTCTAAAGTAAAGACTGTTATACAAAAAATTTCTAAGGTAAAAACTGTTGTGCACAAATTTTTTTTGTAGAAAAATCTGTTATACACCAATAAAAAACTGTTATACACAAATTTTCCATAGAAAAAACTGTTATACACAAATTTTTTATAGAAAAAATCTGGTAATTACAAACAAAGTTGTCTATTATACACAAATTTTCCATAAAAAACTGTTATAAACTAATTTTTCTATAGAAAAAACAGTTATACACAAATTTTTCTATAGAAAAACTGTCATACACATATTTTGTAAAGAAAAAACTGTTATTGACAAATGTTTTCTATAGAAAAAACTGTTATACAAACATTTTTCCATAGAAAAAACTGTTATACACAAATTTTTCCATAGAAAAAACTGTTATACAAAAATGTTTCCATAGAAAAAACAGTTATACACAAATTTTTATAGAAAAAACTGACATACACATATTTTGTATAGAAAAAGCTGTTATACACAAATTTTTCTATAGAAAAAACTGTCATACACATATTTTCTATAGAAGAAACTGTTATACACAAATTTTTCTATAGAAAAAACTGTTATACACAAATTTTTCTATAGAAAAAACTGTCATACACATATTTTCTATAGAAGAAACTGTTATACACAAATTTTTCTATAGAAAAAACTGTTATACACAAATTTTCCATAGAAAAAACTGTTATACACAAATTTTTCCATAGAAAAAACTGTTATACACAAATTTTTCCATAGAAAAAACTGTTATACACAAATTTTTCTATAGAAAAAACTGTCATATACAAGATTTTCTATAAAAAAATATGTTATACACACATTTTTCTATAGATAAAACTGTTATACACAATTTTTTATACAAAAAACTGTTATTCACAAATTTTGTATAGAAAAAACTGTTATACACAAATTTTTTATAAAAAAAAACTGTCATACACATATTTTGTATAGAAAAAACTATTATACACAAATTTTTCCATAGAAAAAACTGTTATACACAAATTTTTCCATAGAAAAAACTGTTATACACAAATTTTTCTATAGAAAAAACTGTCATACACATATTTTTCTATAGAAAAAACTGTTATACAAAAATTTTCTTCAGAAAAAACTGTTATATACAAGATTTTCTATAAAAAAATATGTTATAAACAAATTTTTCTATAGATAAAACTGTTATACACAAATTTTCCATAGAAAAAACTGTTATACACAAATTTTTTATACAAAAAACTGTCATATACATATTTTGTATAGAATAAACTGTTATACACAAATTTTTCTTCAGAAAAAACAGTTATACACAAATTTTTCTATAGAAAATAATGTTATATTCAATTTTTTCTAAAGGAAAAACTGTTATACATAAATTTTCTTTAAAAACAACTTTTATACACAATGTTTTCTATACAAAAAACTGTTATACACAATTTTTTCTATACAAAAAACTGTTATACACAACATTTTTTATAAAAAAAAAATTATACAAAATATTTTGAACAGAAAAAATGTTTACACAAAATTTTCATAACAAAAAACTGTTATACACAAAATTTTTTGTAGAAAAATCTGTTATCTATAGAAAAAACTGTTATAAACAAATTTTTCTATAGAAAAAACGAAATTTTCTATATAAAATTGTATTGAACACAAACTTTTTAATACAAACCATTTTATTTTGTTTGAAACTAATAGTTGATAATCTAAAGAGAACGAATTTGTTCTTTAATCTTTATTCTTTGTTTTAGTTCAAAAGATCGACAAATTATTTAGGCTTTATAAAATTGCCGTCTTTCTTATATCTTAAAATAATACCCAACAAAAGAAAACCAAACCAAAAGTAAAAATTTTAAACATTATCGAATTATTAACTTTGAAAATAAATTTCGCCAGCAAAAAGATAATAAAAGTATTATGCTTCATAAAGTAATTAATGTATACAATTAGCTAATGATTGATTGAAATTAACCAGCCTATTTTTTAATATAAATAATAAATTAAATAATAATAATAATAATGTCTCGTCCAAGGAGACTTTTGTTTAGATAAGTTTATTTTTTGTTTTTAAATAATATTAGTATAAGCATTTAGATGTTTTTTTATTTTAAATAAAAAGCTTAAATAAATACATGCAATTTAAGAAATATTTGTTAAATTAAAATAAATATAATTTAATTTACATATTTAAATAATAAAAATGAGACATTTTTACAAATTATTGAAATGTTAAGGAACTGTTTATATATAATAAGAGATTTCTTTTTTTTTGATAAAATATAAATTCATTTAACTTAAATAAAACGCTCACCATTTAACATCAGATTCTTGAGGCGCTTCATTGGCACTACTGCTGCCACTATGAGAATCATCTTCGGTATCGCCTTTAGTGTTAGAGCCAGCATTGCTGCGCAATCTTAGTTCCATGTCGGCATCATGTTCTTTGATTTCCTCAATTTTCTCGGGTTCCAAAGGTATGGCATCAGGGGCCTCCTCATTATCTTCCACATCACTGTCTTTTTCTTTTTTCTTGGATTTTGATTTGGATTTTTTCGATTTGGAGGAGGATTTTTCTTCAGAAACATAGTTGCTCTAGAGAAAGTTTTTTAAAGAAAATTTACATTTCTTTCATATATAGGTATATTTAAAGCAAGTAAATCTTACCTCATATAAAGGCCAGAAGGAGGCAAAGAAACCCACATCTTCTGTTAAATTGGGGAAAATCCAAAAATGTAATTTGCCACCCGTTACCGCCCACACAATGGTGAATATGATTAAACGTACTACAGTCAAAGCCAATATGAATACCAAAAAGCCGGCAGCCACCAAAGAAAGATAATAGACTCCCTTGCGCAACATTGGAGGCCACAAGGGGAACATACAGATGCCTATGGCGCCCAGTAATAAAATTAAACCATAAATCCAATAGTGTATGGGTATGGGATCATAAATCCAAACATAGGCCTCTGAGCCATCAACGAACACCTGTTCGGGATGCATATCTAAACGGATTTTACGCTTCTTTTTCTCCTTTTTCTCGCCCGAGGCCGAAGTGCCACCGGCCTCATCACTCACACCATTATTGCCACTAGCCTCGGCTTCGGCTTCTGTATCTTTTTTGTCATCTTTTTCCTTCTTGGTCTGCTTGTTGTCCTTTGTGGTTTCTTCTTTTTTGGAGGTCTTTACGCCACGCAAATCATCTAAACTAATGGGCACCTTTTTGGCACGATGGAAAAACTTGTGCTCCAACATAAGGTCCAAAAAGTCTATAACATGATCGCGTGTTGTGAAAAGTGCATTGTCACCTTCGGCAAATTTCGATTTCATGAGACCATCGATGGCTTTGTTTGAGGTGAAATACTCGACGTTGTGACTTAAAAATTTGGTTTTCTTGGTCTTGATGTTTTTCTTCATCCATTTGGCGACTTTGATTTCATCTTTGGAGGGCTTTTCCACGTGTTCCTCACCGGGACCAGTGTATTCCTGGGGGAGAGAAATTAAATTTTAATAAAGAGTTGAAGTTTTTTAAGATTTATAAAGACTTATTTTTAATAAGAAGCATCAATAGCTTTACTTATTAAAGTTTGTTTAACAAAATAGCTGTCTTTTTTAGAAAAAGTTTATTTTTATATCAAAATAATTCAAAAGCATTTGTTTCAGCTTTTTAACAGCTGAACAGCTTTTTAACAAAATAGGAAGCATAAAAAGCTTAACAAAGATTTTTATAGAAAAGTTTTTATCACAAAATTTTTTTTTTTAAAAAAGCTTTATTGCAAGAAAAAGTATTACAATAAAGAACAAAAGCTTTAATAGTTAAAAAGCTTTTTTTTCGAACAAAGCTTTATATTTATAAAGTTTTTTTAGCAAATAAAGTATTTTTAAAAGCTTTTTCACAAAAAACTGTTTGAAATAATTTTTTTTTTACAAAAAATATTTTTAAGAAGTTGTGCACAAAAATGCTTTTAAAAAACATTTTTTCAAAACAAGTTTCATGAGGACTTTTTTCAAAAAAGCTTTCTGTCTTAACTTTTCAAAACAGTTAAAAAGCTTTTTATGAAAAAAGCTTTATTTTTTTAAAAGGTTTTCTAACAAATAAGATATATTTATATTTAATGCCTTTTTAAAAGTTTTTTCATTTTCACAAAAAAGCTTTTAAAAAGTTTTTTTCACAAGGCTTTACATTTTTGTCAGAAACATTTTTATAAGGACTTTTTTATCCAAAAAAAAACTTTAAATGAAGTTTTTCAAAAGTTTATAAAAATGCATTAAAATATTTGTTTTTTTTCACAAATGAGCTTTTTTCAAAATATTTTTTTTTATTTTAAAAAACTGTTTTTACAAATTCTTTCACAAAAAAGCTTTCGAAATTTGTTTTGCACAAAAAAATTTCAAAAAGCTTTTTTTTAATAAAAAAAATTGTGAGAATAAAAAAAAGCTTTTTTTAATTTTTTTTCTTAAAATAGATTTTTTCAAAATATTTAAAAAAATTCTCTCGAAAATTTATTAAAATTCTTGGCTTTGAACAATAATTGTTTGATTTCCATTTAAAAAAATTCTCTAAGTTTTGTCTGATTTATGAAGAATTTCGAAAATTCGTAATTTATTTGTTTACATTCTATTAATTTATAAAAAAATTTCAATAATTTAATTTAATAATATATTTTCTCTCCTACTTTTAATACGTATACAATTATTTTGTATTATAAAATAATCAAGAATAATTTTAATGCCAAGACCTTTTTTAGAGTTACTTTTGATGTGGTTTTTTACTATATTTAAATTTTCTATAAAATCTTACATCATCGAAATCTTCATCACCACTCATTTGAACAGCAAAAAAAGGCGAAATAAAAGAAAAAGGTTTGAAAAACTTGTGTATATTAAAAACTTCCGTTACATACAGTTTACGAGCCAAGAATATAAATTTATTTGAAAGTATAAAATTATATTTAACACGCTTTAAATAAAGGAGAAAATTTCACAATTGTTAAAACTTTAACATTTTGTTTAACAACAAAAAAAAAACAATTTTAAATGGAAACACAGACAGGTAATAAAAGAAAGAAAAAGTAAACGACACGTTGTTTAATTATTTAAAAAAAAAAAACAATTAAAATCAATATTTAAACAAATGTTTTTTTTGTAAAATGCAGATTTTAAACTCTAAAAAAATATTAAATATAAATAATTAAAAAAAATATTAACCGGTTCATCTTCAGGCACTACATTATAACCCTCCTCATCCACAATTTCATCAGCTGACATTTTTATTAACTAATTTTTTTATTTTTTTTTTAATTTTAAAATAAATGCGGTTTATTTTTTTATTAGATTTTTGTTTAAAATACTGCTACGTTTTATTATTTATATTATATTAAATATTTTACAATTTTTAAATCTTTAAATGTTGACTGTAATGTTTGAAAGTAATCACTGAATCATGACCACCACCAGATAGCTAAGAAAAACCCCACTTTTGAACAAATACAACAAAAAAAAATTATAATACTTTATATGTATTTTACTACAACTATATTAAATTTACTCTACAACAACAGCAACAAATACAAACATAATGTTGAGACGTAAATATAAAATAATAAAAACTTTCTCCAAAGAGAACAACTCATGTAGCAGCGATTTGTTGAATTTGAAATTATTGAAGCAAGTGTTTACTTTGAAGATCGTTAAATACATATACAATATAAAGTGGCCAGATTGCTGTTAAATAATTTAATTGCCACAAAGAATTTAAAAAGATCCAATAAATTTTCAATTAATGCAGTTTATTGTATAACAATTCGCCATATAATAGTTTACTGTATATCAGATTACTTCATAACAGCCGATTGAATAAAAGTTAACAATATAACAGTTTTCTGTATAAAAGTTTAAAGTAGCTGTTAGCAGTTGAATGTATAACTTCATAACGGATTACTCCATAATTGCTGATTGTATAAAAGTTTACTTTATAACAGTTTTTAGTATAAGGATTTATAGCATAACAGTTTAGTTAATAGCAGATAGCAATATAACAGTTTAATGAAGAACGTGTAATAATTTACTGTATAGAAAAAACTGTTATACAAACAATTTTCTACAGACAAAAAAAGTTATACACCCAATTTTCTATAAACAAAACTGGTATACGTACAACTTTCAATAGAAAAACTGTTATACACACAATTTTCTACAGAAAAAACAATTATACACCCAATTTTCTATAAAAAAAAAAACTGGTATACGTACAACTTTCAATAAAAAATCTGTTATACATATAATTTTCAGTAGAAAAACTGTTATACACACAATTTTCTATCGAAAATACTATTATACACACAATTATCTATAGAAAAAAACTGTTATACAAACATTTTTTATAGAAAAACTATTATAAACTCAATTTTCTATCGAAAAAACTATTATACACACAATTTTCTTTAGAAAATACTGTTATACACTCAAATTTCAATAGAAAAAACTGTTTTACACACAATTTTCTAAAGAAAAAACAGTTTTACACACAATTTTCTAAAGAAAAAACTGTTATACACACATCTTTCACTAATAGAAACTGTTATACACGTAATTTTACATAGAAAAAACTGTTCTACACAAAATTTTGTACGGAAAAAACTGTTATATACACAATTTTCTTTAGAAAAAACTGTTATACAGATACTTTTCTATAGAAAAAACTGTTATACACAACATTTTTTACAGAATAAACTGTTATACACACAATTTTCTTTCAGAAAACTGTTATACACTGAAATTTCATTAGAAAAAACAGTTTTACACACAATTTTCTAAAGAAAAAACTGTTATACACATATTTTTCACTAAAAGAAACTGTTATACACATAATTTTACATAGAAAAAACTGTTCTACACAAAATTTTGTACTGAAAAAACGGTTATATACACCATTTTCTATGGAAAAAACTGTTATACACAATTTTTTTAAAAAAAAAAACACAATTTTCTTTCAGAAAACTGTTAATTCTGTTAAAAAATTTCAATAGAAAAAACTCTTTTACACACAATTTTCTAAAGAAAAAACTGTTATACACACATTTTTCACTATAATAAACTGTTATACACATAATTTTACATAAAATAAACTGTTCTACACAAAATTTTGAACTGAAAAAACTGTTATACACACAATTTACTACAGAAAAAACTGTTATACACAAAATTTTTTACAGAAAAAACTGTTATACACACAATTTTCTTACAGAAAACTGTTATACACAAAATTCTCTATAGAATAAACTGTTATACAGCCAATTTTCTATTGAATTAACTGTTATACAAATAATTTTCCTTAGAGAAAACTGTTATACACACAATTTTCTATAGAAAAAAATTTGTTATACTCACAATATTCTATAGAAAAACTCTTATAAACACAATTTCTATAGAAACGAGCTGTTAAATACACAATTTTCTATATAAAAACTGTTATACACACAATTTTCCTTACAATAAACTGTTACACACCCAATTTTTTTATAGAAAAAACTGTTATACACAAAATTTTCTTTAGAAAAAACTGTTATACAAAAAATTTCCCTTAAAAAAAACTGTTATACACAAAATTTTCTATAGAAAAAACTCTTATACACAAAATTGTCTTTAGAAAAATGTGTTACAAACCATATTTTCTATTGAAAAAACTGTTATACACAAAATTTTCTTTAGAAAAAACAGCTATAGACAAATTTTTCTACAGAAAACTGTTATACATAATTTTTTATATATATAATTCTTCTGTACGTGTGTTAGTAACTGAACTCCTCCTTAACGGATGGTTTAGATTCACAATTGACCTTCATAGGAAAAATGGGCATGGTACCTCCCATAGAAAGTAAAATTTTATTATTGCATATCTGGTCTTCAAACTTTGTGTGAGCTATGGCAGAACAACGTTTGCCCGGACAGCTAGTATTTATATATATTATTCCCTATCTATTTGGATCTAAAATAAACTTTAAAAAATAACAAATTAAAGTTATGGAAATATTAAAAGATCTTAAAACCTTGCTTTAACTTCTAACTTATTATATTTCCCCACGATATGATTTGAACATCCTTCTAATCCGGCAACTGCATCAAATCAAAAATATATTTGAGAAGAGACCAGCACAGAGCAATAGAGAGAGAATAACTTGTGAAATACAGAATGTACTACAGCTGCATTTTGTTGGCAATTGTATGGAAACCTGTTTTAAGTGACGTGGTCAAAAGCAAACACCTTAAATAAGTAAAGAAAAAACTATAAGCCAATAACAAACAAACAAAGCATGTCATGACGTTGCGTTCAAAAAATCAAAATTTAAATTCGTTTTAGATAGTTTTTTTTTAAAAAGAAGTTGTAACATTTAAAGACGTCATACATAGTAAAACCAAAAAGGTATAAAAAGAAACTTAAAAGAGCAAAAGTACAAAAATAAGAGTACTAAAAAAATAAAACACTTTAAAGAGTATACTTACAATAAAACCATGTTTAAATAAATGACCTAAATACATATTTTAAAATTTAAGCCAGACTTGAAAAATAAAAGTTTAATATATAAATTTTTGCCATTTTTGTTCTTTACTATAGTTTTTAGCTAATTTTAACTTTATTCTATTTAGTATATCATATATTATTTCTATTTAGTATATCATATATTATATTTATATCTGTTTTGCTATAACTATTAAAAAAAATATTTGTTATAGTCAGACAAAACTATATTTATTATTCAAAACAAATTGATAAAACGTCATTTTTAGCATTTAATTAAATATTTTTTGTCGTTTAGACACACACAGAAGTTCAACTGATAACATTAGACTTGAAATATATGCATACGTGCTACAATTCCACAAAAAAAATTTAGTTCGAAAAAAACCTGAGTGGGAACAAACAATCACGTTTTTTTGTAAAATGACAATAACAAAATACATATTGGCAAGCTCTAGATACAATAATTTACACATACTGGTACTGGTTATGTACTAGATACTAGAACTTTTACTATATGTATAAGAAATAAACATTTTAAATAATTAAGATAAAAGTAAAATGAATACATATTTATATAAAGCGATCAATCAATTGTAAAACCAAGAAAGGAAACAAATAATATTTAAATATCATTTGGTTTTTAGGAACTTATAGGGCTTTGGCAAATTAAATGTGGTAAGGGAAACTAAATTTTTAAAGATTTTATGAGATAAAGATAATCTATATTAAAATAGCATGATATTTATAAATTAAATTTAGAAATTGTTTAATTTAATTTCAGAAAATATATTCTTAATATTTGTTATTGTATAATAGCTTTCTATTTCTGTAACTGTTATACAGAATATACTACACAACAATTTTCTATGTAGCTGCTTTGAGTATAAGAATTTAATGTATAACACTTTACACAGTTTAAGCTTGATGACTTTTCTATGGATAATTTTTGGACTTAATGACTTCTGTATAGAAAAGTTATCAATTTAATGAATTTTCTGTAGAAAAGTTGTCAACTTGGTAACTATAGATATAACTAATAAGATTTCTATAGAAAAGTTTTCGATGAAAAGTTTTTCCTTTTCTATAGAAAAGAAATCCAGTCGACTTGAAGACTTTTCTATAGAAAAGTTTCTAAAGAAAAGTTTTTGACTTGACGACTTTTCTATAGAAAAGTTGTCGACTTGATGATTTTTCTATAGAAAAGTTGTCGATTTGATGACTTTTCTATAAAAAAAGTTGTCATAATTGCATTTTTATACAAAAGGTGTCGTCATGATGACTTTTCTATAGAAAAGTTGTTTTCATGATGACTTTTTTATAGAAAAATTGTCGAATTAATGACTCTTCTTTCAAAAATTGTGTGTGAAAAGTTGTCGCCATGATGACTTTTCTATAGAAAAGTTGTCGCCATGATGACTTTTCTATAGAAAAGTTGTCGTCATGATGACTTTTCTATAGAAAAGTTGTCGTCATGATGACTTTTCTATAGAAAAGTTGTCGTCATGATGACTTTTCTATAGAAAAGTTGTCGTCATGATGACTTTTCTATAGAAAAGTTGTCGTCATGATGACTTTTCTATAGAAAAGTTGTCGTCATGATGACTTTTCTATAGAAAAGTTGTCGTCATGATGACTTTTCTATAGAAAAGTTGTCGTCATGATGACTTTTCTATAGAAAAGTTGTCGTCATGATGACTTTTCTATAGAAAAGTTGTCGTCATGATGACTTTTCTATAGAAAAGTTGTCGTCATGATGACTTTTCTATAGAAAAGTTGTCGTCATGATGACTTTTCTATAGAAAAGTTGTCGTCATGATGACTTTTCTATAGAAAAGTTGTCGTCATGATGACTTTTCTATAGAAAAGTTGTCGTCATGATGACTTTTCTATAGAAAAGTTGTCGTCATGATGACTTTTCTATAGAAAAGTTGTCGTCATGATGACTTTTCTATAGAAAAGTTGTCGTCATGATGACTTTTCTATAGAAAAGTTGTCGTCATGATGACTTTTCTATAGAAAAGTTGTCGTCATGATGACTTTTCTATAGAAAAGTTGTCGTCATGATGACTTTTCTATAGAAAAGTTGTCGTCATGATGGCTATTCTATAGACAAGTTGTCGTCATGAGGACTTGTCTATAGAAAAGTTGTCGTTATGATGACTTTTCTATAGAAAAGTTGTCGTTATGATGACTTTTCTATAGAAAAGTTGTCGACATGATGACCTTTCTATAGAAAAGTTGTCGTATGATGATTTTTCTATAGACTTTTCTATACAAAAGTAATTGACTTGATGACTTTTCTATACAAAATTAATTGACTTGATGACTATTCTATACAAATGTTGTCGACTTGATGACTTTACTATTGAAAAGTTGCATAAAAATCAAAGACAAACATTTGCACATTGTTCTAAGTGATTTCTTTTGATTTTTACTGACTTTTTTATAGTTATTAAATGAGGTTCATATAGTCTTCTAGAATTCGTTTGAACATTATGATCTAAAACATGGTTAATTGGTTAGAAGTACTTACGTGATTTTTGTAGTACTTTTTAATATAGAATAATGGCGCAGTATCTCCACGATACTAAACATCAGTCCTAAATTTAAGCTATTTTAAATTATTATTTTCGGTTGATTCATTTGTTTATTAGAAGGCCAAGGGCCGATGCTATGGAACATTATACCTATTTAGACTCAGGATAATATGATCAATTTTCAAATATTTGAAAACTGAAGTTTAGTACAAGATCGAACCAATTCATCCTCAAATTGAAATTTTGATTTTACAATCAAAATATAGATAGACCCAACAATTGGAAAATTATTTTAAAAGAACTGGAAACATTGTTTAATTCCGAAATCATTAGGCCTCGAACGACACATAAAAAAAACGATATATTTCTGTATAACTTCTAAACCAAACCAAGAGCAGGGTCGTATATTGTTAGTACTAACTGTAGACCGTAACTTGTAAAATTCTAAGTTCAATATTTAATAAAACTAATGGCCTCATTTTATAAAACGAAGCGTTCAGAAACGTAAGCAATTTGTATTAATAATACTGGGAAAAAGGTCAAATTTGTTTAAAGTTTCTCGTTTCGTTTTATAAAATAACATTTATGATTAAAATTATTAAATCTAACTCAGCTTAATGATAGCAAAGATAATGTGATATTTTTATATATTAAAACTTGGTTAGGGCAAAATTCAGGTTAAATTTTAATAGATACCTAATGGGGATTAGATGAACCTAACTATGAAAACCTATTAAGACTCACTGATGCTATCTATAACAGACATTAAATAACAGTTGAAAGAAATTAAATATTTATTATACTTAAATTATTGTGTCAATATCTCTAACTACGTCTGAAATTTAACACTGCAAACAACACACAAAAACAACTTTTCAAACACATGTATCTGAGTGGGTATTTGGTTTAATTTTAGAACAATTATCCGCTTTATAAAAACAAAATCCTTTGGAGTTGAACCCACACGAAGGTAAATCCAACCCCTAAATCCCAAAAAAATAACCTTAGTAGGGGGTCATTTTAACCATTTTTTTAAAGTGTTCTTCATTGTGTAAAATGTTAATAAGTTTTTGTTTTATTTTCCAAACATCATAAATATACAGAAAATTAAGGAAACTGAAATACAACAAAATAAAACAGTAGATGAGATTTTTGTTCCAATGAATGATTGCAGTAACACAAACAACAATAACAAAAATTGTACTTTAATTCATACGTAAAAAATGAAATAAATAAAAACAATAATAAAAAAAACACACAAAAAAATGTACAAAGTGTGTGTATGCATATAACTGATAAAGGCCCCCCTCTACACTGTATATAACACGGCTCGTAATTGGTTAATGAAATCTCATGTTAGAGATCAAAACTTAATTATATTTTGGCCATAGTAACGCAGAAGAGAAATGTTAAGATACTTTAGTTGTGCTTTTGTGAAAAATAATTAAAAAACTGGCATAAATTAAAGTTGAAAAATGAAATATTTTTTAACACCGTCATCAGTTTTTTTTTCTTGGTCCTCTTTTACTTTTGTACACATGAACACACACACACCAACAAACATATACACTTTAATTTGTGATACCACTTCAAAATTGGGGAAATTTTTTTTCTGTAACATATTTTCCATTTAATTTGTTCTGCTTGCTGTAATTTTTCTTTGTTTACCTTACGTTTACGGGATCTTTTCTTTTCAGACATGTTAGGTTTTGGTTATTTTACTTTTTTATTTATATTTATTTAATTAAAATGGAATTTCTAGCGTTAAATTATCAAATATATAATCAAGTTTCTTCGTTTTTTTTGTAGTTGCGTTTTATTGTTTCGGTATTTTCTTCTTATTATCTTTTATGTTTTTTCACGTCTTCACATTCGCACTGTCAAAAGAGAACTGAGAGAAATTATGTGACATGTTTATATTGGGGCTGAATTGAAATAGTGATGCCAGATAAAGGGGGGAAATAAAACATAAAGCAACAGAAAGTAAAAATGTTTAGAAAATCTATTCAAAGATTCGAATGATTTGATTCTTAATTCAATTTTAAAAATCAAATTTAATATATCGTCTTAATCATTTTATTAAACCATTCAAAATTCAAGAATTAGATTTAGGGAATGGATTTATGGAATAAATGGCTGACATTTTTTAAATCTGAATTAAGGTTTTAATGAATTAAGCTCAAATTGAATTAATTCAAAACTCCTGGCCTATTTTAGAATGTAATTTGCTTGAACAGAGTAATAGCCCAATTTTTATTTTTCCTTGAAAAATGGACATCACTTTAATTATAGAATTGAAGAAAAAATGCCTAAATATGTAAACTTATCATTGAATATATTTTGGACTTTGGCTGGACTTTATTCGATAAATAATAAATACATTATTCGATGCCCAATTGGACCTAGTTACTGCCTTAAACACAGCAAAATGCACTACGCAGAAAGAAAATCGCTCTGTAGGCAACACTTGCTCCCCAGTAAAAGTATAAATATGGCAACATATTCAACTTTCTTTCTCTCTATGTTTATCTTTTCTCCAATATTTGTAAACAAATCCAGCTGTTTATGCAATTTTTCTTATCAATGCACTTTTCATCACACGAATAAAATTACACATTTGAATAACATACGCAGATTAAATTATTAAAACTAAATACTTTTTAAAATATTGCTAATTCATATGCAAATTTACAACAACTAATATTAATTGTTACAAAATTAAACTCTGACAACATCAGTTCAAAGCAAAAGTAATAAAAAGAAAAAAATATTTGCAGCAGAGTAAAAATTATATAAACCCTGATGTTTGCCTTAAAGATACCGGTTTTTAAAATCTGTTGCCATCCCTTGAGGACTATTCGAGACATGCATATTAAGCGAGTGGAATTATATAAAGTAAATATTAACTTTTTTTTGCTAAACTGTAGTTTATAGTCGCCACTCCAAGATATGGCCAATGTCCGTATATTGGATATACTATATAGTATTTTTGTTGTTTATTATCTGCCTTCCTCAATATATATGGCATTGAATAGCTTTTTAAAATCCATACATTTTTCATCAGATATAAATCTTGAAATTTTTTACCCAAAATTTAAAATGTGGCAGATTAAACGTTTGAATTTTTAATAATAATTTTATTCACAAGACAACAGGCTTTCTGATTCCCCAGTTATCGCACATTATTTATTTTATTAAAGAAAACTATTTTATGCGATGCCGGAATTGAGTTCAAATGTGTAAATAAATTTGGATAAAAAAGTTACGATCCGATATGAAAGAATTTGCCTTTCAAGTCGGAAAAATATGGACCGGCCACAAAACATTTTTTTTTTAAAAATCACCCCTATTTATTTATTTCTTTATTTTCCTTGGCGCCCATAAACTAGATTTGATCCCTTTAAAAAAAATTATATTTCTTAACAATTGCTTTTACTTTAGAAATGCTGTCACATTTTGGGAGTTGAAGAGAGCGCTGATCAAAATACCATCCGAAGAGCATATATAGATCTGGTGAAAAAGGTACATCCCGATTCTGGTATGGCGGAGGCATCTCAGGAACGTTTTCAGGAAGTGGATGAGGCTTTCAAATTACTACAGGAGAAATTTGCCAAAAATCGTCGTGGCATCTATGAAGATGAAGAAGAAGAGGTACCCGATATACGCCATACAGCCCCCCAGCATAGGCAATACTTAAGTTTCGATGGCATGGGGGTGGGTAATCCCTTTCAACGCCAAAAACAATATCAACAAATAAAAGCCATGAAGGCTCAGGAAAGAGTTTTAAAGCATCGCATTGACAAATCTCAGGCGGGTGAAAAGACCATAATGAAAAAGGGTACCTTCTTTAAAAATCATGCCATAAAAACGAAATATGGTTTTGATCGTTTGGTAGAGGACTACATACAAGAAGCCATGTCCAAGGGAGATTTTAATAATCTACGCGGTACTGGAAAACCTTTAACGCATGCTCAACAACAAAATCCCTACTTGGATTTTACAACCCATAAATTGAATAAAATTTTAATAGATAATGGTTTTACACCCGAATGGATTACCCTGCAACGGGATATACGTGAAGCCCTGGAGCAACTTAAAAAGAATATCACTGCAGAAAGATGTTATTTCGGTGAATATCCTTTAGTGGAAATGGAGTTACAGAAATGGCAAGATTTGTTGCAGAAATACGACTATGAAGTACAACAAATTAATAAAAATATCGATAAGTACAATTTGATAGTGCCCATTTTGCAAAATCAATTTTTCCGTGTTAATTTGCAAAAAATTGCGGAGAAAATATTAAAAGATCCGGATATACCCAGGAATCAGAAGAGGCCTCAAATGGCGGTTGATAATCCAAGATCTTCTGCAGAACAAGGCAAATCAGATTTGTTATCGTTTTTAGGTTCTTGGTTTTAGTTGTTCAATTATAATTAAAAATGTTCAAGTTTAGTTTTATTCTTCATTTGTGATATGTTTATTTTTATTTAGAAAAATAAATATTTTTGGTTAGTTTTATTACTTTTCATGGTCGGTTTAACTTAAATTAATTTTATACACTATTTTTCTTTTCATTTATATATACGTTATATGTCTTTTCAAGCCGCTGTTTAGGCAAATACAACTTTGCCTTCTTTACTTAAGCGAGCGGCTCCCGTGGCTACCAAACGTAAAGCTTTGGGGAAAGCATAATACTCAGCTTTGTGTATGCGCTGGCTAAGAGATTCTTCAGTATCGCCGGCTAAAATTGGCACAGCCGATTGTACTACTATGGCACCAGTATCAACACCCTAAAATAGAAGTAGAAATAAATTTAGTTTAAATTTAAAATTAAGTTTTGTAAAATGCCTACCTCATCCACAAAATGCACTGTACAGCCGGATTCCTTGTCGCCCGCTTCCAAAGCCTTCTTTTGTACATGCAAACCCGGATGCTTGGGCAACAGAGAGGGATGTATATTCAGCAATTTACCCTTCCATTGTTTGACAAATGGTTCACTTAGAACACGCATAAAACCTGCCAAGCAAACAACATCTACTTTAGCTTGTAGCAAATGCTTGGACATTTCAGCATCAAAGTCTTCTCTGGATTTGAAGTCTTTGTGGTTTATTACTACTGTGGGTATGCCGGCATTTTGGGCTCTCTCTACACCCTTAACATTGGCTTTATTGGATATAACCAACACAATATCTGAGTTTAGGTATTGTGAAGAGTCTTTGGAGGCATTAATTAATGCCTGCAAATTGGTACCCGACCCCGATATCAATACTGCCACCCGTTTACGTGGAGTATTTATAGCACGCTTGGTTTTTTCTAAACATTTTTCAAAATTGTCCACTATAACTTGAGGAGCTGTCAGAGACTGTCTTTGTTTAACCACACCTACTTTAGAGGCACGTTCAGTAAATTGTACCAGCTCTAAAACCTGTTGTTCATATTTGGGATCTACCACCAAGATCATGCCCAAACCACAATTGTAGGTTCTTTGCATTTCCGCTGGTTTAACATTGCCCTCTTGGGCCAGCCAAGCAAATACCGGTGGTATAACAAAATCTTCAGCATTTAGTTGTACTGCCAATTCTTTTCTCAAAACACGTGGTATATTCTCAGTCAAACCTCCGCCAGTGATATGGGCCATGGCCTTTACCAAACCTTGTTCAATAAGAGGCTGTAAAGCTTTAACATAAATTTTCGTAGGTCTTAGGAACTCTTCACCAAATGTCGAGCCACTGAAGGGAGCAATATCATCAAAAGTAACTCCTGCCAATTTCATAACAGCGTGAACCAAACTAAAGCCATTGCTGTGAACACCGGATGAGGGTAAACCAATGAGAACATCACCAGGTTGTATTTTATCGGTGTGGGGCAAAATGCGTGCATATTCGGCAATACCCAATGAAAATCCAGCCAAATCATAAACCTCCGATTTGTACAGCAATGGAATCTCAGCTATATGAGACTCTATTAAACTAGCACCAGCCTGGCGAGATCCCTCCACCACACCATCTACTATTTCCTCGGCCAGATCTTCCTTCAGCTCACCACAGGCATAATAACTGGAGAAGGTAAAAGGTTCGGCTCCATTGCATAGAATATCATTAACACACATGGCTACCAAATCAATACCCACGGTAGAATTCCTACCGGTTTGTTGGGCTATTTTGATTTTGGTGCCCACACCGTCGGTACCCATAATCAAAATGGGATCCTTAAATGTTTTTGGAACTTCCGTCAATCTGCGGCCATTTTGAGCTATATGCAATTCCTCTCTCTGTTCTGAGTTCACGATTAGAGAACCCTGTAAATCATGATAATTTGGTTCCATTAATTCATTTTCTCCCACAGCGCCAAATTTGCTTTCGTATTTCTCCAAGGCCTCTTCAAAGTTTTTAACTTCAATTTGGGTTTTTTGAGGACAATTGGCAATTTTGCGTTTAATCACACCCAATACTTTGGCACCCTTAATCGATTTCCAATCGGTGCAGTTTTTCGGTACCACCAATACCATGCCTATGCCGCAGTTAAGATTTTGCAGTAAGGACTCGGGGTTAAGCTTCAATTTGCCAGCCAACCAACCAAACACTTCGGGTACTTTGAGATCGCCAAAATCTAAAGAAATCTCGTATTTTGAGGGCAAAATGCGGGCCACATCGGGTATTAAACCAGAGGTAATATGAGCTACAGCCTTAACAATTTTCGAGCGTACAAGTTGTAAGACTTCCAGAACATAAACGCGAGAAGGTTTAGCTAAATTGTAGCCTAAAGATTTTGTCAAATCACCAAATTCAGACTTTTGGGTAATATCAACACCTTGATTTTTCAAAGATGTTAAAATGGCATTGTAACCACCACAATGTAAGCCCGAGGAAGGTAATGATATAAGCAAATCTCCTTCTTCATACAGCTCAAATTTGGGTAATTCCAAACCCTTTTCAACCAAGCCCACACAATAACCGGCCACGTCGTATTTACCCACCTCATAAACGGAGGGCATTTCGGCGGTTTCACCACCTTTAGGGGGGGGAAAATAAAACATTAAACAAATGTTGCTCTGGCTAGCTATCTATTAAAAACTCACCCACTAAGGCACATCTAGCATCACGGCAACCTTCTGATATACCCTTAACAATTTGAGCGGCCAAGGGCACATGCAATTTACCACAGGCTATGTAATCTAAAAAGGCCACTGGTTCAGCACCCGATTCCAAAATATCATTAGCACACATGGCAAACAAATCATAACCCAAAGTCTCATATAATTCCTGACCCAAGGCCAATTGTATCTTGGAGCCCACCCCATTTGTGGCCTCACAAATAACCGGATTCTTATACGACAACTGCAAAACAATAGGGAATTTTTAGAAACACAAGCACTGCCAAATCTTATGCAAATCAAATTACCTCATTTAACCTAAACAGGCCACCAAAACCACCCAAACCTCCTATGACTCCGGGCCTTTGAGTACCCCGCGATAAAGGTTTAATACGTTGTACCAGATCATCGCCGGCATCTATATCAACACCACTATCCTTGTAGGATAAAGAAGGTTGAGAAGACTTTTGGCTGGACCATTAAAAAGAGGAAAGAGAAAGAGAGTTAAAGTAAAATATGTATTTAAGAGAGAAAGGTTTTTTAAACATTTTATTTGAGTATTTCAAAGTTCATTTCAAAGTAATAATTACAATTTAAAGGCCTTTTCGGCGATATCAGTACGGAATTGGGCTCCAGCTCCTGCAAAGGTAATGCCCTGACAGATTTTTGTGGAATCAGAGGCGGCTAGTTTCAAATCAGAGCGCAAAGTTACGGCTATTAAGACACGTCCGCCATTGGTAACATATTTGCCATCCTTATTAACGGCTACACCACTGTGGAAAACAATTTGATCGTTGGAATTTGGAGGAATACCTGCAAAGAGGAGAAAATAATTGAATTAATAACAATTATGAGTGATATATTCGGTAGTGCCGAATAGCCCTTCAAAAAAAATTAGGTGAAAAAAAAATTTTTAATTCTTTTTTTAAAAGGTTTGTATTCCCTTCACCATAAAAATTTAAAAAATAATTTAGGTGAAACAATTTTTTTTGGGTTTTTTTTATAAAATAATGTAAAAAACCGGGAAATTATTTTTTTGAAAAATATTTGAAAATTTTTTTTTTTTATAAAAAAATTGAGTGAAATTTTTTTTGGTTTTTTTTTATAAAAAAATGTAAAAAAACGGGAAATTATTTTTTTGAAAAAAATTTGAAAATTTTTTTTTTTTATAAAAAAATTGAGTGAACAATTTTTTTTTTGGTGAATAAAAAACTTTTTTATGAAAAAAATTTGGGTGAAATTTGTTTTTGCTTGAAAAAAATTTGGCTGGTGATGGGTAGATCATTTCTGATTTAAATTTATTTAAAATGAACAAACTTTACCTTCAATTACACAGCCTTTAGTGGAAGTTTCCGGATAACCAGCACTGGCCATTATCACACCTACGGCACTAACACCCGAACGCCATTTCAAAGGAACCTCAGCCAATTTATTATCACAACAGGCCGACATCACTTCATACAAATCCGAGTCCAACAAAGGCAAAATAACCTGTGTCTCTGGATCACCAAAACGGCAATTGTATTCTAAAGTCTTGGGTCCATCAGGAGTCAACATTAGACCAGCATATAAGACACCCTTATAATCGATGCCCTCCTTTTTCAAACCATCTACAGCACGCTGTAAAACTTCTTTTTTAACCAACTCCAAAGCTTCGGAGGAAATCAAAGGGCAGGGGCAATAGGCACCCATACCGCCGGTATTGGGACCCTGATCTTTTTCCAAAAGTCTTTTGTGATCTTGGGCCGGTAACATGGCTTGTACGGTATTGTTGTCGACAAAAGCCAAAACGGATACTTCTTCTCCCGTCAAAAGTTCTTCAATCACCAAAGTTTCACCAGCGGAGCCATATTTTTTGGCACCCAAAATTTCATCGACCGCTTGACAAGCTTCCGAGGGATTGGCGGCTACCACAACACCTTTGCCGGCAGCCAAACCAGCTGCTTTCACCACCAAGGCCTTGTAGGGGGCACTAGAATTTAGGTTAGTTTTAATTGATTTTTTTTTTAAATTTTAAAATAAAACTTACTTTAATATAAACTCCTTGGCCTTATCACAATCCACAAAGGTTTCATAACGAGCTGTGGGTATATTATGTCTCAACATAAAATCTTTAGCCCATTTTTTGTCAGCTTCTATTTGGGCACCCTGTTTGCCGGGTCCAAAACAACGTATACCAGCTGTCTTTAAAACATCACCCAAACCATTGGCCAAAGGATCTTCAGGTCCCACAACTACCAAATCGATTTTATTGTCTTTGCACCATTTAGCGGTGGCCTGTTAAAGAGAAGAAAATTAAGAAATTTTTTATTTAATCAAGTTTAGTTAACTAACAATTAAACTTAAAATAATGATTAAGATATATTTATTTAATAAAGTTTTGCTAACTAAAATTTAAACTTAGTTTAGACTTTTCATATTAAGTAAATAAAAATTTTAAATGTTTTAATATTTGGAAACAAAGCAGAGATCTTCAGCAATTTTTTTCCCCTAGATTTTGTTTTGATTAGTAATTTTAAGGGTGTTACGGTTCGGTTGGACTGGCGAGGTTTCCAACTAGCTCGTTGCATGTATTGACCTCAGGGAGGTCCCAACCCTCTCACCAGCCGCGAATCCGTACGGTAAACAAAAAAAGTAAACACTAAACAAAAACTACACTGACAACTACACCACATGAAGAATTCTCAGAGACAAGCTATGCGTCTCTCTAGCCCACCCTACCATGTCGTAGGCGCATCCGCTCAAAAGTTCCTACGACCCAATACCCACTCGACCACATCTCCACTTACCTCTCCATCATTGCCAGTACCTTTACTAAAGAAAAGAAATCAAATTACTTATAAATTATTACATTATTTATTATTAAATTTCTTAAATGTAAACAAATAACACAAAACTTAAACAACAACACCTATACAGATTTCCCTCAGCATTATTCTTAAATTAAAATTTATTTTTACTCAAATTCATTGATATTGCTAAAACTTTTACTCTAGACTCAAAATGGTAGGTTTACCTAAATCTAGGTTTTCGCGACTAATTTCCTACTTAATCTGAAGGAGCTCCCTAAGACGTTTATTATTTTCTAATGTTTATTTCGCTCTCAGTTTGTGACCTAGAAAAGTTTCAACGTTTTATCAAGATTAATGTATTAAATTTACTGATTATCGAGGGACAAGTGTATATAACAAAACGGACAACATATATACACAAACTAGTACATTATACGTTACACTTATAATTTGAATCACAATATCACTGCTACACTTAATAATACTTAAATTTAATATTGTTTTTTTTTTCTTTTCTTTTATCTTATTTGTTTATTATTATTATATTATGCGTTTACAGATGTATTCTCACTATCCTTGAATATTTGGCTGCCAATATCTTATATAGCAATACAATAATCATGCCATTCATTTTGCCAATTTGAATCATTATTTTTGTTTATAATGTTATTTTGTTTGTATTGTTGAAGATGAAAAATATTACCTGGCTATTCTGCCCTGTGTGGTGTTGAGGAAGTCCATGCACAGAATCCTCCAGACATAGCCAGCTGTGGCAAACAAAAAAATACGAATAATAATTCACTTGCACAAAATATATTCCTAATTATTACACAAACTTACGTTTTTTCAACACTTATTTTATTTAACTAAACAATTTTCTTTATTTTTACTACAGGAACAAATATTTTAGACACCACACAGATTTAGAATTATTATTTTTGCTTGTTTTTAGTTTGAATTTATTTTTGTTATTGATCATGTTTCAAATCTCTCGTCTATTTAAATGCCTATTTACTAATCCTAGCGGCATATATGTAGCGATATTGGAAAACATATGTTGCCAGTTTTCCTCGCGCGAGAAGTATATTTAAAAAAAGATATATAAATATTTATTTTAAATATATGTATTTTGCGCAAATTATTAAATACTTGTAATTTCGCCATCTTTTAAAATTTTCCCCTTCCTATTTATTACTTTTTTTTATAGCTAAAATTTCTCTTAGATTATCCTAAATTTTCTGTGTGTCTTAACTTTCATATCAGGATCTCATAAAATTTAACAAGTATTGTATTTTCATTCATAATTTTACAATTTTCATAATTATCTACATTTAAATAGTTTTGAATGAAAATACAACACTGTAACATTACACATATGCTTACTAAACACAGCCACTACAATTTAGTATACAAGCAGCTGACACACACACACTTATATATTAGTACGACAATGAAGAAGACATTGATAGTAAGACACACATGAACATAAACAAAACAAAAGAAATAATTTAACACAAAATTAAATAAATAAGACAAACTAAAACACACATTAAGTAAACAACATAAATACAAAAATATAAATAAGGCAACTAAAGACATAAAGTTAATGACATACAAAAAACAAGAATACACATTAATGAAACATAAATCGGCCTAGAAGATTATAAAAACCCACCCGCAACAAAACTCCGGGTTCGCTGGTGCCAGCCAGAGGGAACGGTGTGCGGGTCATAATTGGTTCTGAAACCCAACGTGGGGAACTCCCACACCCTGAGATCAAGAGTCTCATGCTCTACCGACTGAGCTAGCCGGGCAATAAAAAGTAAGTATATGAAAAATAATTGGTATTATCTCATAATAAATTTTATGTTTTTAGGAAACCTCGCAAGTGTACTTCATGTCATAGGTGAGCTTTGGGTGGATCTTAGCTCCTGTCCCAAGACTGAAAGCACTCTGCTGAATTTGTTTCACGAGGAAATAAAAACATAGAGGCAACCCTTTAAACTAAATTTAAATAAGTTTCTTGTTACTGTCATAAGAGCAGTAGGGCACAGACGCGTGCCTATTATATGAAAACGAGCGCTCCTTTTGAAGCAGAAAAAAAACGGGCCACACCTCTAGAATTCTATTCCTGGTCAAAGAAAACTTCATGCTCAGAACTGGCTATAATCTCTGGAATCTTTTAAAGAGTAAAAGTTTCAGAGATTTTAGATCATTATCAAAATATCACCTACGGGAAGTACTAACTATTATTAATTTTAAATATAAGCATTTACTTTGTGAATCTTTTTGTTTCTTTTTCAGGTTTAAATTGAAGGACTAGCACAACATGGATATTAAATCTATATTGCACAACTTTAAACCTACATATGTGTATAAATAAAAACACAAAAGACATCACAACTTAAACACTATATCACAGAATTTATCACAGTTTTCCTAAATCTACTATTGCGGTTTTCCATCACTAATTTTATTGCACAATTGTGGACTAGACAAAATCTATCACCGTTTCTTGGCTTCGTAATCCTGACAATCTTCAACAATGGTATTCATAAAATAAATATACAGACTGGTGGAAACTTTCATTATTAATTGATACATTAGACGATTAGACGAGAGATCGAAGTCATAAGTAAATTTGTATTGAAGCTGTAATCAAGTGAAATATTTGTGGCAAAACCAATTGTGTTTAAATAAGCTAGATATTTGGCAATTTAAAATTTGGCGTTTTCAGAATAGTGCAAACTTTGGCAGAATAGATGTCAATAACAAAACAAATAAAATATAAATAAACAATGAGATTTTGAAAAATTGATAAATACATATATAACTAAAACTAAATAATTAAAGTCAAAATAAACAATATACATAAATAAGTTAATAAATAATGAAATAAATAAATAGTAAATATAAAAAAAAAGTAATAAATATGTAAATAATCTAGTAAATAAATAAATGTATAAATATAAATGTGGACAAAACTTTAATAAACATAATAAATAAATAAACATGCAATTTAATAAATAAAAATAAATAAGTAAATAAAATAAATAATAAAATCACATTCAAATAAATAAATAGACAAATAAATAGAATATAAAATCAATAAATAAATAAGTCAAAGAATAAATAATTGTATTAATAATTAAATGAATTAAAAACTAAAATATTGTGTCAAATGAAATTAAAATAAAAATAAATAATTTTTGAAACTTAATTTAAATATAAAAATATATACATAACATGCAAAAATAAAAGTTCTAAATAAATATAAATAATATCATGCAAAACTTGAAAAGTAAAATTTTGAAACTTTATCAAGCATAATAAAAATAGTACTCAATTTATAAATGAATTTACGAATAAAAATATATAAACATGCAAAATAAATAAAGAAGATAATAAATATAATATATAATAATTAAAAATTGTAAATAATATAATTGTTAACTAGTAAATAATAAAAATAAACTTTCAAATCATAATATTGTTATTTTAATTTTGGTTTAGGCAATGATGGACGGATGTGGAGGTCAAAGCGGTTAACCAAAAACGATTGAAATTCTTCATGTGATATACAAACAAAACTAAATCAAAATTTAACAAAGTTACTAACAGTTAGAACGAATATAACTCTGATACTACACACTTCGATATAACATTATACGACAGGCTATCAGACATTATACACATTCAAAACTGGCAAATAACTATAAACAATTGAACTTTAACAATCATTTTCAGGACAAACGCATATAACTCTGATACAACACACTTCGATATACACATGATACGACAGGATATCAGACATTACAGTACATTCAACACTGAAAAATGACCAAAACAAATTCTAAAACAAACTCAAACAAAAACGGAAACGAATACAATACATTTGGGGACACTACAAGTCACTCGCAAGCTACTGTTATTCATTCCATATGTAAAAACTTCGCCGATCATCATATCCAATAATTCCATTCATATAAAACCCTCCATTTCGTCCTAGAGCAGCTATATGAACCAATTTTGCAAATATGAATTCTGGCTGTATTCGGGCTATAAAAAAAACAATCAGGCTATTGCTACATGTTTTGATGTCATACATGTTATTTTATACAACTTAAGATACTCTCATGGATTTGAGAAGCAGCTTAAGTTGTCACATTCGATTGGGCGCCATTTGTTACGGACCGGTTGGTCTGGCGAGGTTTCCCAGTAGCTCGGGCATGTTTTGACCTCAGGCGGTTCCAACCCTACTCACCAGCCGCGTATCCGAACTCTAATCAAAAATGATAACACTACTACACAAAACTGACACTACACTCACTATACCACACGAAGAATGTCCAGGGACAGATGTTGGCCCCTATGTTGCCCTCCCAACCATGCCATAGGCGCATCCGCTCATATTCCTACGACCCAATACCCACTCGACCACATCTCCACTTACCTCTCCATCATTGCCAGTACCTTTACTAAAGAAAAGAAATCAAATTACTTATAAATTATTACATTATTTATTATTAAATTTCTTAAATGTAAACAAATAACACAAAACTTAAACAACAACACCTATACAGATTTCCCTCAGCATTATTCTTAAATTAAAATTTATTTTTACTCAAATTCATTGATATTGCTAAAACTTTTACTCTAGACTCAAAATGGTAGGTTTACCTAAATCTAGGTTTTCGCGACTAATTTCCTACTTAATCTGAAGGAGCTCCCTAAGACGTTTATTATTTTCTAATGTTTATTTCGCTCTCAGTTTGTGACCTAGAAAAGTTTCAACGTTTTATCAAGATTAATGTATTAAATTTACTGATTATCGAGGGACAAGTGTATATAACAAAACGGACAACATATATACACAAACTAGTACATTATACGTTACACTTATAATTTGAATCACAATATCACTGCTACACTTAATAATACTTAAATTTAATATTGTTTTTTTTTTCTTTTCTTTTATCTTATTTGTTTATTATTATTATATTATGCGTTTACAGATGTATTCTCACTATCCTTGAATATTTGGCTGCCAATATCTTATATAGCAATACAATAATCATGCCATTCATTTTGCCAATTTGAATCATTATTTTTGTTTATAATGTTATTTTGTTTGTATTGTTGAAGATGAAAAATATTACCTGGCTATTCTGCCCTGTGTGGTGTTGAGGAAGTCCATGCACAGAATCCTCCAGACATAGCCAGCTGTGGCAAACAAAAAAATACGAATAATAATTCACTTGCACAAAATATATTCCTAATTATTACACAAACTTACGTTTTTTCAACACTTATTTTATTTAACTAAACAATTTTCTTTATTTTTACTACAGGAACAAATATTTTAGACACCACACAGATTTAGAATTATTATTTTTGCTTGTTTTTAGTTTGAATTTATTTTTGTTATTGATCATGTTTCAAATCTCTCGTCTATTTAAATGCCTATTTACTAATCCTAGCGGCATATATGTAGCGATATTGGAAAACATATGTTGCCAGTTTTCCTCGCGCGAGAAGTATATTTAAAAAAAGATATATAAATATTTATTTTAAATATATGTATTTTGCGCAAATTATTAAATACTTGTAATTTCGCCATCTTTTAAAATTTTCCCCTTCCTATTTATTACTTTTTTTTATAGCTAAAATTTCTCTTAGATTATCCTAAATTTTCTGTGTGTCTTAACTTTCATATCAGGATCTCATAAAATTTAACAAGTATTGTATTTTCATTCATAATTTTACAATTTTCATAATTATCTACATTTAAATAGTTTTGAATGAAAATACAACACTGTAACATTACACATATGCTTACTAAACACAGCCACTACAATTTAGTATACAAGCAGCTGACACACACACACTTATATATTAGTACGACAATGAAGAAGACATTGATAGTAAGACACACATGAACATAAACAAAACAAAAGAAATAATTTAACACAAAATTAAATAAATAAGACAAACTAAAACACACATTAAGTAAACAACATAAATACAAAAATATAAATAAGGCAACTAAAGACATAAAGTTAATGACATACAAAAAACAAGAATACACATTAATGAAACATAAATCGGCCTAGAAGATTATAAAAACCCACCCGCAACAAGGGAGGCCAAATTTGTAATATTTTATTTTGTTTTGACAACTCTAATAAATTTTCAATTCTATGTTTTTAATAACAAAGTTTAGAAGTCATATTTTCTCTGTTTTGCAAACAAAATTTGATTTATTAGAGATTTCAAATGAAATCTTAAATTTGCATAAACAAAATTTCATAAAAACTTTTGCAGTAGCTTTCGCAACTATGCATTTATTTTATTTTGTTTATATCTAATTTTATGATATAACTACCAAACTAGGTAAACATTTAATAAAGTTAATTAACAATTGTTATCTACAGTTTTTATCGATAACATTTCATATTACCGCTATTGGCAATTAATTAAACTTTATTTATTTTGTTTGGGATGTTCAAAACAAATAAATAGTTCGGGATCATAAATTTAAGTTGAATTTCCTTAAACCAATTTGTGCAGTCACTCTATAATGATTTCGGATGCATATTTGATTTCTTTAAATGTTTGTTTTAGCTAAAGATTTTCCTACTAGTCTTTCCGGAATCATTATGAAACTTTTCCATTAATTTATTTCTTTATATTAACCAAAAGGATATTTCTATATTCCCAGATTACAAGTATAGATGTATAGTCCCAAAATTCTTTCCCGCAACCCACCGATTTCATAAAATCATTTCTGTTAATACTGAAGACATTGATTTGAAAATTGTCAAGGATTTCATCTGTTCAGTAAACATCATGATTTCAATAATCATCCCCCGATATTTGTTACGTGCTCAGTGTCAGTCGTTTACCTAAACCGGCCCTACTAACTCTTGCGGCTTCTTCCCTGGGAGTAGTTCTCAACCCTGAGTCTACCGAGTTACGTACAAAATAGATACATGAATCATAACAAATACACTCTAAACAAACAACTTACACTGGAACACCTATAAAATAGGGAGATAGGTGTACATCTCCAATCGCCCTTACCCTACCATGGCCGTGCTGCATCCACATTATCTTTTCATACGGACCCCGTTCCCCATCTCTTTCCGCCTTATCTAGATCAACAATCCCCAAAATAATTTAATTTACTCAATATTTTCCATTATAAAACACAATATATAAACATTTATTCATAAAAATAATTTATAACAATAAATAAAATAAACCTAAAACTATACATATAGCCTAACAATAACTAAAACAAATTTCTTTAAAATTCTTATAAACTCTTATTTCCGTTTCCGTTTTACTTATGATTTGTAATTTTCTTTAATATCACGTACTTATAATTCCAAAAATAAATATAATCTTGTTTTCATTATTTGTTAATTCGGAAATTTATCAAGAATAAAACTTATCTTACTAGATCTTCAAATATATTTTTTTGGAATTATTTTTTTTTTTTTTTAGTGTTCTCATAAATTCTCAATATATAAATCACACAATAATACTAACCTAACAATCTTAACACTAAATAATAAAACAACAAACACACATATAAAGACACAACACTATCACACTAAAGGCTCGAACCAAGACTAAACATGGCTTCCTACACTTTTCAAGCCTGACTTAACGCGATTACTAACAACCCTAAAAGAGCTCTCTGAGGGATTGAATATTTTCTTGACCACTATTTGTAATTGTCGCTAAAAAAAATATTTTGCACTATTAGTGCGAACCCTTTTACATTAAAAAACATACAAAAAAAACATAAAATAAAAATAATAATAATAACTTAACCTATCTTAACCTACCCTATTGAACACTCATATCTATATATTTTTAATCTTTACTAGCTCGGAGAACAGATTTACGATATAATATCGTGTAAATTTCCTACTGGGGTGATACCGAAAAGCTCACCCCATATATTTATTTGGGTTCTGAAATTTGATAAATATATCACCCTAGACAATAATTTTCGGAGACTATACAAATGAGCTTTTTTTGTTTGCAGACAAACTTACACATATAGTGATACCAAATAATTTTTATAATTTTCATAGGTTGCCACTTTCGCTCACCAGACTGGATTAATAATACTGTTCGTTACCTCTCCTTTATTTTCAAAAGATTTATAACGTTCAACCTCTTCAGCCACTAGTTCTCTCAGGCGCTTATTTATGTTTCCTATGGTCTTCTGTCTAAACGGGGATTTAATGTATTTTCACTAGCACTATTTATTTCCAAGTATTTTTTTATTTCAATATAATTATTCTTCTTAGAAAGATTTTAAATATTCCCTTTTGTCGTTGAAAAATAATTCAACTAACTCCACTGAGTTCAATTTATGAAAATCTTAAATTGTTATTTTCTTTTGTGTTAGCCCTGCAACTAAAAACATAAGTACATAAACACTAACACAATTAAAACCTAAACAAAAAACAGATACCGGTGGATAACATTAACACACAATATACAGCTAAAGGGTCAATGCACGCTCTCCTTAGGCCTTGAAACCTAATGCATTTCCACTTAGGGGCAGTGAGAAAATATTTAATTTTCTCTTACTTACCCTACCAACAACTATATTAAGACGTAGTCTGGTAACACATAATCCTACTATAAAATACAACACTACAATAAAATTCCCAAAACAATACTTCCAGTCTGCACATACATTGTCAAACAAGAAGAAGACACGTAAAACAAAACACAACTATAATAAAGCTAAAAAAACAAAATTTGATTCTTAATATTTTAAAAGTTATAATTCTCAATAATATTCACAAATATCCCGAAAATAAAATACCCTGTGATCTGCTAAATCCATCAATGGTAAGTTTACCCTAGTGTCTGCTCTAGTTTCCCACATAATAAAAAAAATAATCTTTTCAGTGCCACAACAAAACAAAAAAAAAACACCCCTAAATAAACAACATCAATGTCCAACATCATACCCAGATGTATTTGAGGAACATATAAAAAATTCGACCGCAACAAAACTCCGATACCGCTGGCGACAGTCAGAGGAAGCGGTGTGCGGTTAAATTCTTGTATAATGACCAACGCGGGGAACTCCCACACCCTGAAGTCTCACGAGCCGGGCACATCTACTATAGCTGATACAATAGTGTTAATAGGGACTTTGGTAACTATTCGGACGCACATCATCTTCCTAATTGGTCCTTTCAGAAAATATGTATATAAATTTTCTAAACAACAAAGTGCTAGTTAAACTATGTGATTCTGCGCAGGTAGGTAAATTCTTACGAATAAATTGCACGATAATAACTATATGTGATCTAATAATAAAAATGGTTAAAATAATTGTCAATATTAGGACGAAAACAACAAAAATAATATAAAAAATAAAATTATTAAAATAAATCAATGTTTTCTTAACCTAATATTGCACTCAAATACTCTAATAATATCACAGATCAAATATAAATATTATTGCACAATGTACTCAGATGATAAATAGGATTTCACAAATATTTTGGAATACATATCCCATGTGTTCGAGAAAAAACCGCCAACTACTGATATTTTCATAAAGAAGATACATAGTGGCTTCACATTCTTGCTGAAGATTCTTGTGACTGGTTCATGTAACTGGTCCCTGACCAATTGTAGCACTTTCTATAGTGCAAAATGTATCGAATGCTTCTTTCTATTTGAAGCCTTTTGTATATATTCACTAATATTACTATTTATCATTTATCAACTTAACGTCATTGTCTAAATCAATTCGTCCTCATATAATTTACAGAATCCTCATGAAAATGGAAATGCCTCTACAACTTTAATATCTAGGAGATTCTCTCTAATTGGGACAATGTCTCTAAATAACTCTTTCATACTGAAAGGTTTTTAGAAACTCAATATATTCCTTTATATTGCTCATCCTTTTACGGGAAGTACAAAATACATTCATGATATAAGAATTATTACTTTGTTTTTACTTTTTGCTTCTTTTCAGCCCAAATTATATCATGGAAAAAGATGGAAACTAACCTATTTTGCACCTAACACATATTAAAAATAATAAAAACGGGACGTCACAAATGAAAATCACAGCTGTTCCATATTCATCATAATACTCTAAAGGTAAATATACCATTCGAATCACAGTCATATCACAGATTTCAGAATAGAGAAAACATTAATTCCAAGCCATTGTATCATAAATTCTATTGTATATTCTTGAATTATCTTTCCATGTAAATTATGCCTTTATATCCTTGGAATGATAAGTTCCTAACGGTTTACCCTGTAGTGTCTCTATCTCGTACATATTGTTTCCAATAGGCTTGACTATTCTACATTTTAAGAATTTCTTGCAGAATTTCGAATTAATGTTTTTACTGAAATTGCTTAATATCGTATTTCTACGATATACTTCCTGTCCTGGAACAAACTTTGTAATTCGCGCCCCCCTATTATACCTCTCAGCACTTCGTTCATAGGCCCTGTTCATATTTTGACTCATTTTCTCGCGTATGAATTGCATTTTCTCATGCCTATTTAACTGAATTATTTCATGATCGGTCAATGATTTCAATTTTCTGCCTAATTTATAATCAGCACCACTAGTATACATATGATACCCAAATAAAGCGAAAAATGGTGTCACTCCTGTGGCTGAATGAACTGACGTTCTAAGGGCACATTCGATCTCAGATAGATACAAATCCCAATCACGATGGTCTTTGTCTAGATAGGCACGTATTGCTGCTAATATTGATTGATTCACGCGCTCACTTGCATTGCTCTGAGGTGAATACACAGCCGTTCTCAAATGTTGTATTTTGTATGTTTTGAGCAAGGCCTCAAAGCTTTTAGCAATGAATTGACAACCATTATCGCTGTGTATCACCTCAGGCACTCCAAATTTATGAAATATCTCGTGAACGAGAAAATCAATCACATTAGCAGTAGTCGCTTCTTTCATCGCCTTCAAAAATGTGAATCTGGTGAAGTGATCAACAACAATAAAAATGTAAGAATTACCCTTTTTCGACCTGGGATATTTTCCCATAAAATCAATATACAATTTTTGGAATGGTCTTTCAGTTATTACCGGGTTACCAATTTCGGGCCGAAGGTTAGTATTATTAGGTTTTGTTTCCTTACAAATTTGACAGTTTGCTATAAAATTCCTCACTTGTACTGACATTTTTGGCCAATAGAAATGTCTTTTTAGTCTCTCTAGCGTTTTAGTGACTCCACCATGAGCTGTTGTTAATTTCGCATGTGCATTTTCGATAATAGGCTGGGTGATTGTGGCAGGAATCCATAACTTCCAAGGTGAATCTTCTCCATATTGATCAAAACTTGTTTTCTTATACACCAATCCATTATCAACTTTCAAATCAGGCAAATTCTCAGCATTTTTTTCAATATGCGATATTAGCTCTAGATATTCGTCATTTTCAAATTCTGTTGTTTCAAATCCAATCACATCAGTTATATTGATTTCATCTACATTTGGTAGCCTTGACAACATATCTGCAACAATGTTCTCTGAACCTTTTCGATGCTGAATTTGAAAGTCGAAGGCCTGTAACTGGAGTGACCACCTCGCCAATCTTCCTGTGAGATCCTTCATAGACATCAACCATTTCAAACTCGCATGATCGGTTACGATTGTGAATGGCATCATTTCAACGAATTGTCTAAACTTTTTCACTGCCATCACCGCCGCTAAGCATTCCTTCTCGGTTACTGTATAATTTCGTTGACATGTGTTTAATTTTTGCGAGTAAAATGCTATAGGGTGTTCGTCCTTTTCGCCACTGATTTGGTACAAAACTGCCCCGATGCCATAGTCACAAGCGTCACATTGTATATAAAACCTTTTTGAAAAGTCAGCATGTCGAAGAACAGGGGCTGACGTTAAAGATTTTTTTAAATCTTCAAAAGCTTTGATTGCCTCAGGTGTCATCTCAAATTTGTTTGATTTTTTTAAGGTATCGGTTAAGGGAGCAGCTATAACTGAAAAGTTTCGTATGAACCTTCTATACCATCCAGCGGTTCCTAAAAAGCTGCGCACTTCCCTTACCGATTTCGGGACTTTTATCTCCTTGATAGCCTTTACCTTTTCTGGGTCAGTTTTTAGTGTACCATTACCAACTATAAAACCTAAATACTTTAATTGTGTGAAACAAAACTGAGATTTACTTAGTCCTATTGTTAAATTGGCCCTTTTTAGACAATTTGCAACTTCTTCCAGTAAGCGTAAATGGTTTTCAAAATCATTTGAAATGATTAACAAATCATCTAAGTATATGAATACGTTATCCTTCAGTTCTTGCGGTATAACTTTGTCCATTAAGCGGCATAAACGCTGTGCCGCGTTACACAGTCCGAACGGCATCACACGGAACTGGTAAAGCGGCTTACCAGCAACAGTGAATGCGGTGTAAGGCCTACTCTCTGGCTCCAATTCTATTTGCCAGAATGCATATTTCAAATCGACGCTACTTATAAAGTAAGTCTCGTCGATTCGACTTAAAATGCCGTCAATGTTCTGCAAAGGATATGCATCTTTTACTGTCAAGCTGTTCAATTTCCTTGCATCAAGGCAAAATCTATTCTTTCCAGGTTTTCTGACAATGGTGGTTCTATTGCTCCAGGGGCTGTCACTGAGTTCTATTACATTTAACTTCAGCATGTTATCGATTTCCCTATATGTAATTTCCTGGACGGCTGGAGATATAGGATAATACCTATCCTTAATTGGTTCTGCACCTTCTATCAACTTTATGCTATGCCTTTCAACATTTGTTATGCCTAATCCCTTTGCTTCAAACGTGTCAAACTTTTCTATCACCTCACTCAATCTTTGCTTTTGATCATCATCTAATTCGTGGGGACCTAATCTATATTCATTTTCCCTATCTACAAAATCTTCTATTACCTTACCTAATTCCATTTCTCCTACTCCAATAACTTCCGGAGCTAAACTAAACGAGCGCCAAAAATCTATTCCTAAATATAATGTCTGTTCCAAATCTGGACAAAGATACAGAAGTATATTATTATTCTGACCCTTGTACATTATGGATGTATTTACTTTACCTAATATTCTATGTTGAAGACCACTGGCGGTCTTTACATTGGAGAATATAGGTGTTATTTTTAATCCTAATTCATCTACTATTTCCCTACAGTTTTTCCCTAGTATGCTAACTGATGCCCCACTATCT
This sequence comes from Calliphora vicina, assembly GCF_958450345.1. Classification (NCBI taxonomy): domain Eukaryota; kingdom Metazoa; phylum Arthropoda; class Insecta; order Diptera; family Calliphoridae; genus Calliphora; species Calliphora vicina. The sequence continues at coordinate 137,431,280 of NC_088781.1, forward strand.
AATAAACCGGACACGATCTTTCCCTCTAACTCTATATCTATATAAACTCTATTATCATAATCATTACCTATTCTATTCACGGAATCTAAAATCTTTCTCCTCATTATACGTTTTTGCTTAAAACGCTCCCTAATCTTTCTAATACGCTTTGATATCGGCCTTTTATGAAGTTCTAATCCAAATATTCGTGTCTTAATATGATCGTAATAGTACTGTCTCATATTTAGTGGGACCTTATGTCTCATTTCTGGCATATATTTATCCATTTCCTCTATTATTGTTGAAGACTTAATCATATTTTCTTTTGTTTTCGCAGAATTCAATTCTCCATTGAGGGGTTTTTGGATGGACGTGGGTCCCCTATCATTCCCACATCCTGTAATCGGTTTCCCTGCTGGCAATCAGGACATTTTGGAGCAATCACGTTCGGTTTTCCGCATCGGTAGCAAAACAACGCTCTTTCAGTTGAATTGCAGTCTCGAAAACCATGTCCTTGTACTTTACAGTTCCAACATACAATTGGCTGTTTTTGTTGGCTGACTTTAAAGGCTGCAACTTCTTCTAAAGGCATTCCAGTTTCATCTACATTTTCAAAGCAGACTTCATTTACGCTTCTTATTGGGCGTTGGTTTGGTGTATTAATTCGCATGTCTCTTCTTGGGAAGTTCCGTTCAGCTTCCAAGCACTCAATCCTCAGTTGCTCTACAGATGACACACTGATTGGGTATATTATTCTTGCAACACTTTCTCTGACATTTCGTTTTAATATCTTTATCATGTCATATTCGGGAATCGGTTGTACCAACCTTGAGCGAAGTTTGCACATAACGTGGAAGAATGCTTCGAGGGATTCATTTGGTAATTGTTTCCTCTCTACAAGGTCCCTCATTATTTCAAAATTTGACGTGTTGGTGCGGTATTGATTTGATAATTCACATCTGAGTGTCGGCCACTTCATCACACCATGGCTGCGAATGAGAAGCCAATACCAATCTTTAGCTGGACCAGTGACAAGAAGGTGAAAGTCTCTTAAAATTTCATCCCAACTGATGTCATAATGTGCCTGAAGATGTTCAATTCTAAATATGAAATCTTCAATACTTAGGTGAGTATTATTCCCGTCGAAAACAATGCCCCATTTATCAACCCGTATACTGATTCTTTCTAAACTTCTATTAGTATTTTCTGAAGCTACACGACTACCTGGAGTACCCCTATTATCAACTATTGGATCAGCGTTTATTGCACCGTTTCCTATGTTCGGTAAGTTTCCCCTTTGTAAATTGTTCACATTATTTCCGATTGGTTGAGGAAAAGCTAAACCATTTGTTAATCCCATTGATGGGTTTTGAAAATTGAACCTATTTTCTGATGGGAAAACGCAAGTCCTATTCCAATTGCCTACTTCATTCGCAATATTATTGTTGGACATTTGTGAATCGACAGATTCCTGTGTCCTAGACCTGATCGAGATTTCCTTTACAACTTTCGTTAACTCCCCCATTGATTTACGGATCTCGTTCATTTCCTCTTGAACCATCTTTTTGACCCTTTCTTCTAATGCCCTTTGTACAATTAAAGTCTCGTCAACTACTAATTCTCTTACTTCGGGATCAATAGCGACATTTGGAGCACTAGTAGATGGACCCTGGTCACCATTAATTGCAGTACCAGATGTATTGCCTGTTTGTGTAGGTCTTGTATTTATAGTTCCAGACAAGTCTCTAAAATTTGTATTTTCAGAAGCCATTTTGGATTTACTATGGTTAAATTTTCTCAATTTAGGCTGAATTTCAGAGGAATTATTTAAATTAACCTGTATGGCTCGTTTCCTGTTTCTAGTCTGAACTTTATCCCCACTGTTCATTACATATATGAAAAACTATTCTGGTAAATTTGTTGAATCTCGGAATAACAATTTTATGATAAAGTCAAATTATGGAAATATGGTATTGTTTATGTACTTAATGACCAAAAATTTCAAAACGCAAAATAACTAAACAACAAAAAAAAACCTGAACAGATAATTAGACAAAATTTTAAGAATACATAATAATAAATAACTAAGTATATAAATAATTAAATAAATAAATTTTTAAATAACTAAATAAGTATATTAATAAATGAATAAGGAAATTTATAAAAATATTAATAAAAATCAAATAAATACTCAAAATACATGAACGAATAAAATTTTTGAAATAAGTAAATAAATAAAAATAAATAAATAAATAAATAAATAAGTACACAAATAAATAAATTTTGGAAATAAATAAATATATAAATAAATCAATACATAAATATACTAATACATAAACTAAATTATAATAATATAAATAATCACAATATAAAAATAAACTGTTTTCTATTTTTTTTCATAATTTAGGGATTGTTGATAAGCAGCGGCAAGATGGTTTACTTATTGATTCTCTCTTTGAGAGCTATTTTAGTGTTCCAAAACACATTCAAAACTATATATAAAAGGAAAATATTTAAACTGTTTTGTTCGTGCTCCCTTATTACTTTCCACTTCATAATTAAAGGAGGCCAGTATATAATGTTCAACGACACAGCAGTCCTCAAGTCTGTGCCTTGAGCGGTTGTCGTATCATTTCAAAACTGCTCCACAAACAAAACTTCAAACTGAATCTACATTACTAACACACAAAACACGAAGAAGGAAAAACAATTAGTATGAACACTATTCCATTACTAAGATCTTCCCTACATCGACTGAACTATGCATACATCTTCCTTAGAGTATCCTAGAAACGAACTTTCTTCGCACAACTGACCTTTCGAATAGTTATTCAAAAACGGCTACGAAGTCCCTCCATTTCACTAAACCTCTTTAGAAAATAATATGTAGGTCTATGTAAACATACTACTAGTCTATTGCCTAGTGCCTAGATCTCATACACTACATTTTCTTTACTCTAATTTCAGATTGGGCGCCATATTCTGTTACGTGCTCAGTGTCAGTCGTTTACCTAAACCGGCCCTACTAACTCTTGCGGCTTCTTCCCTGGGAGTAGTTCTCAACCCTGAGTCTACCGAGTTACGTACAAAATAGATACATGAATCATAACAAATACACTCTAAACAAACAACTTACACTGGAACACCTATAAAATAGGGAGATAGGTGTACATCTCCAATCGCCCTTACCCTACCATGGCCGTGCTGCATCCACATTATCTTTTCATACGGACCCCGTTCCCCATCTCTTTCCGCCTTATCTAGATCAACAATCCCCAAAATAATTTAATTTACTCAATATTTTCCATTATAAAACACAATATATAAACATTTATTCATAAAAATAATTTATAACAATAAATAAAATAAACCTAAAACTATACATATAGCCTAACAATAACTAAAACAAATTTCTTTAAAATTCTTATAAACTCTTATTTCCGTTTCCGTTTTACTTATGATTTGTAATTTTCTTTAATATCACGTACTTATAATTCCAAAAATAAATATAATCTTGTTTTCATTATTTGTTAATTCGGAAATTTATCAAGAATAAAACTTATCTTACTAGATCTTCAAATATATTTTTTTGGAATTATTTTTTTTTTTTTTTAGTGTTCTCATAAATTCTCAATATATAAATCACACAATAATACTAACCTAACAATCTTAACACTAAATAATAAAACAACAAACACACATATAAAGACACAACACTATCACACTAAAGGCTCGAACCAAGACTAAACATGGCTTCCTACACTTTTCAAGCCTGACTTAACGCGATTACTAACAACCCTAAAAGAGCTCTCTGAGGGATTGAATATTTTCTTGACCACTATTTGTAATTGTCGCTAAAAAAAATATTTTGCACTATTAGTGCGAACCCTTTTACATTAAAAAACATACAAAAAAAACATAAAATAAAAATAATAATAATAACTTAACCTATCTTAACCTACCCTATTGAACACTCATATCTATATATTTTTAATCTTTACTAGCTCGGAGAACAGATTTACGATATAATATCGTGTAAATTTCCTACTGGGGTGATACCGAAAAGCTCACCCCATATATTTATTTGGGTTCTGAAATTTGATAAATATATCACCCTAGACAATAATTTTCGGAGACTATACAAATGAGCTTTTTTTGTTTGCAGACAAACTTACACATATAGTGATACCAAATAATTTTTATAATTTTCATAGGTTGCCACTTTCGCTCACCAGACTGGATTAATAATACTGTTCGTTACCTCTCCTTTATTTTCAAAAGATTTATAACGTTCAACCTCTTCAGCCACTAGTTCTCTCAGGCGCTTATTTATGTTTCCTATGGTCTTCTGTCTAAACGGGGATTTAATGTATTTTCACTAGCACTATTTATTTCCAAGTATTTTTTTATTTCAATATAATTATTCTTCTTAGAAAGATTTTAAATATTCCCTTTTGTCGTTGAAAAATAATTCAACTAACTCCACTGAGTTCAATTTATGAAAATCTTAAATTGTTATTTTCTTTTGTGTTAGCCCTGCAACTAAAAACATAAGTACATAAACACTAACACAATTAAAACCTAAACAAAAAACAGATACCGGTGGATAACATTAACACACAATATACAGCTAAAGGGTCAATGCACGCTCTCCTTAGGCCTTGAAACCTAATGCATTTCCACTTAGGGGCAGTGAGAAAATATTTAATTTTCTCTTACTTACCCTACCAACAACTATATTAAGACGTAGTCTGGTAACACATAATCCTACTATAAAATACAACACTACAATAAAATTCCCAAAACAATACTTCCAGTCTGCACATACATTGTCAAACAAGAAGAAGACACGTAAAACAAAACACAACTATAATAAAGCTAAAAAAACAAAATTTGATTCTTAATATTTTAAAAGTTATAATTCTCAATAATATTCACAAATATCCCGAAAATAAAATACCCTGTGATCTGCTAAATCCATCAATGGTAAGTTTACCCTAGTGTCTGCTCTAGTTTCCCACATAATAAAAAAAATAATCTTTTCAGTGCCACAACAAAACAAAAAAAAAACACCCCTAAATAAACAACATCAATGTCCAACATCATACCCAGATGTATTTGAGGAACATATAAAAAATTCGACCGCAACATATTTCCAATTATCACACGATTTATGAGGTGCTCTTAGACAATTCCTATTTGGAGGGAATTAAACAATACTTCTCTATACAATTAATAACCCTAGGTCTCCACGTAGCAATATTTATTGCTGCAATTGTCAAATTTGACTGCGTCAATGAAATTTGCGAGTGTAGACCGCAAATTGCCATATGTAGCAATCCATTGCGCAATGATTGCTCTGCTGATTGTCTGAGCAATTATTGCTAAGCAATAAGCTGTCAGTTCAGTTGTCATTAATGTAAAATTTCTTCTTTCTATGATTCGATGCGATTAATTCATACATATTTAATTTATTTAAGAACCAAAACAAACAAAAAAACAAAGAAATTAGTGAAAAAATCATTTAACGTAAAATAAACCACAGTTTTTCATAGAACTTCTCGCTTTGAAAATTTTGTATTTGTGACGAACGTTTTCTCCACCTAAAGCAATCAGCAATCACTCTGCTGTTGCTCTGCCGACGTTATTGCTTGAGCTTAGCAATAAAAATTGCTACGTGGAGACCTAGGGTAAGAATATCTCTCCACATATTGCCAACTCGTCATCAGTCAAACTACCTTAAGGTTACTGTAGAAAAGCTTAGAGACTTCGTGAAAAGCGCCGGCTTTACTAATTCACTGACACCTCTAATCGTCTTGCCGTCATACGTATTGTTACGTTTTAACCTTTTCAAAACGTTGGTTTATTTCCTTTAAATAAACCGGATACTTTTTATTGCAAATAAAAGCCGTTTAGTAGTTTTAAAATTGTAACAACTCTTTATTTATTTAAAATGTACAACAACAGAATTAAATAGTCACTCAATGTTTTTTATACACGTTTATAAATTCGCAGAAATACAGACACACTTTATAATGTACACGAATTCACTTGAAAAACACAGCACACTTTAAGCACTCAGTTGATGTTTATTCGAATAGCGTATCTGATAAACTCCCTAACGACTGCAACCTCTGCCACTATTTATAACACTTACATCTGCACTCTAGATTGCTATTTAACTGTCTAGAGCTTTCTAATACATACGCCATCTGTGGTGTACTTTCTACAATGTTCTTTAACTGAATATTCGAATTCGAATATACGGTCGCAGCAAACAGCGTTGCCATACTTACGATCAATGGTCAACTGAAAGCTTTTATTCAATGTTAATAATGCCCACAGATATGTTACAGTTTGCTATTACCAAGGCCATCCAAAAAAAGTTTGAAGACCATGAATTGGAGGCATTACTCCATGAAGATTGTTGTCAAACTCAACAAGAGCTTGTAAAATCATTGGAAGCTACTCAATCAGCAATTTCAAAACGTTTGCGAGCAACAGGATTCATCTAAAAGCAGGGAAATTGGGTACCATACGAATTGAAGCTGAGAGACCTTGAAATATGATTTTATATGTCCGAAATAATGCTACGCTATAAAAGAATATCATTTTTGCACAGAAACATTACTTGCGATGAAAAATGGATCCAATACGATAACCGTAACACCAAAGCCAAATATCCACGACGCTAAGGTAATGCTCTGTATTTGGTGGCACCAAAAGGATCCAATCAATTATGTTCTGCTGAAATCTGGTCAGACCATCGCAGGGAACATGTACAACTGATTCGTTTGAAGCGAGTATTGACCGTGCCCTGTCCGACTACTACTTGTTTCGATCGATGCAAAACGTTCTCTCTGGGATACGCTTCACTTTGGAATAGAGTAGCCTCAAAAGATGAGCAGTTCTTTTAGCTCGGAATCCATATGTTGCCAATGAAGTGGCTGGGAAGTTTCGTCTCACCCGCCTTATAGTCCAGACCGTTACACTTCACTTTGGAACAGAGTATCCGAAAGTATCGTTCTTGGCCTCAAAAGATGAGCAGTTCTCTTGGCTCGGAATCCACATGTTGCCCGATAGATGGGAAAATGTCATAGCTAACAATGCCCAATACTTTGAATATATTTATATTGTTGACTTTCATACCCAAAAAAAACAGTTGAGCATGCTGGTTCGATTCCGTCCCAACACATTTTGTTATTTTTTTGAGGGGTTATCACTCATCTCCAGTACTACCAAAGATGGATCAAAATTGGACATAGCGTAATAAAGGGTTAAGATCTATAACCCCATGTCTCCACGTAGCAATATTTATTGCTAAACTCAAGCAATAACGTCGGCAGAACAACAGCAGAGTGATTGCTGATTGCTTTAGGTGGAGAAAACGTTCGTCACAAATACAAAATTTTCAACTTTTCACTTTGGTGTATTTTGCTTATATTTTGTATTGCATGATTTTTTCACTAATTTCTTTTTTACTTTTGGTACTTAAATAAATTAAATATGTATAAATTAATCGCACCGAATCATAGAAAGAAGAAATTTTACATTAATGACAACTGAACTGACAGCTTATTGCTTAGCAATAATTGCTCAGGCAATCAGTAGAGCAATCATTGCGCAATGGATTGCTACATATGGCAATTTGCGGTCTACACTCGCAAATTTCATTGACGCAATCAAATTTGACAATTGCAGCAATAAATATTGCTACGTGGAGACTTAGGGTAAAGAGGAAATTGTGTTTAAAGTCATAAATTCTAGACTTTAATTTGTCTTCCTATAAATTTTGGCATAAAGGGTAAAAAATATTCGTTCTAAAAAAATTATCTAACATTTTAGATTTTAATTTCCAAATTTATAGCAGAATAAATTTCTAAACCACATTCTTGAGAACCAAATAGAACAGCAACAAAATCCAACAAACCGACATTAACATTGACATTGACACGATGAGAAAAAGCATAGATCATCTTAAAAAGATCCATTTATAACCAAAAAAAAAACAAACAATCAGCCATTATGACGACAATGATGACTACACACTCCCTCATAAGCACAAGAATGAATTGATGTTGATGCGATTTCAACGAGTCTGAGATTATTTTTTACCATAAAGGGAATATATTTATTACCGTTATGGTAAGTATTACAATCATAAAATGCGATTTATATGCTAATTTCTTTAAAAAAAATATTTAAAAATTAAGATAAACTTTAAAGCAATATGAAATATCAACAAGTTTTCAAAACAATTTACTTTTTAAGCTAAAATTATTTTATTTTGTTGATTTCAAAAAAAAGATTTTAGCAAAAATATTTTTTGCAGCTCAAAACAAAAAAAAGAAGACCTCCTACCCAAAATACAAATTATAATTTATGGACAACAATGGAATTTAATGGATTTTTTAGGTTTTATAAAAACCTCAAGAAGCAAGAATTTAAGCAACAGTTTTGAGTTGTATATTGAACAAGAAACAGCACAATAATGAAAAGCATTATAGTAAGTGTTAAATAAACAAAAAAAAATAATTACAATTAAAATAAACAAGCAAACCATAAAAACTTTATTAATATTAAAAATCATATTTACAACTTTTTTTCTCTCTCCATAAAGTGTTTAACTTTAGTATCCACATTGGCCTTAACCTCGGCTTTAGCGCCACATCACCTTAAATCGCTAAGCAATAGTAATCATCATAATAACAACTACAATGCCAAGCAAGCTTATCGACAACCTGCAGCCTCTACGAATAACAATTACAAGACTAGCTCATCATCTCTGTCCTCCAGTGAAAAAGAATCTCAAATTCTACGCAATGATGTGGAAATGAATGGTGATGGCACTTATCACTATGATTTCGAAACCTCCAATGGCATTAAGCGCACCGAACAGGGTGCTGTCGATGGCACTATCCAGGGTTCCTCTTCCTATATTTCACCCGAGGGCGTTGAAATCAAAACAACCTATGTAGCCGATGAGACCGGCTATCATCCTGTAGGTGATCACATTCCCCAGATTCCCGATTATATTGTACGTGCCCTGGAATATATTCGCACTCATCCCTATATCGAAAAGGACTATTATACGGGTGAAGTTAAGCAAACTGCTTTCACCAATAAGAAACAATACCCTACGACCACTAAACGCAGTGCCTATAGCAACAACAATAACAATAAAAAGGGTAGCAACAATTAGAAATATAATTTCAGACATTAATTTCAGTTATTAATGGTTTTAAAGGAAATTCTAAGAGTTGATTTTGTAAATATGTTAAATATAAAAATTAATAAATTGCATAACGAAATATTAAAATATGATGATAATTTAAAAAAGTTGAGAAGCTAAAGGTTGTATTTTCTCAAGGACTAACACAACTTTATTTAGAGTCGGAAAAACCCAACCGAATCTTTATACCCTTCACCAAATTATATTTCAAAATAAAAATTTGAAATATTTTTAGGTAAACAAATTTTTTTTTTCCAAAGTTGTTTTTTTAATTTTTTTTTCGAATTGTAATTTTTTTCAAATTTTTAAAATTTAAAATTTTTTTTTTTTTATAAAATGTTCTTAAATTTTTTTTGGTGAAAAAAAAATCTGGTTTAAAAAATATTTTTTTTCCGATTTTGACCCTTTGTAGGTCCAACTATGGTCTTATATACGTCGTTGCAAAGGTCTTTGAAATATCTATCATTAGATATCCAATTTGTCTATATTAATGACTTAGTAATGCAGATATAGGTCAAAAATAGGTCAAAATCGAGGTTGTCATTGTTTTTTCCTCATATCTCAGCCATTTGTGGACCGATTTTGCTGATTTTAAATAGGAAACTTCTTGAAGATTTGGATCCCGAAGATATCTGATGTCTTCAGAAAATTGATTTCAACAGACAGACATGGCTTAATCGACTCCGCTATCTATAAAGATCCAAAATACACATACTTTATAGGGTCGGAAAATTATATTGTGGAAATTACAAACGGAATGAAAAAAATTATATATACCCTTCTCACGAAGGCGAAGGCTATAAAAATTAAGAAAAGATAAAATTAAAACTTGGGTGTCTGTAATTCTCATTCGCTCTATAGTTTTATTTGTTTCACCAAAAGCCTTTGGGGAAAGGTTTCCTGATGATCTGGCCTAACTAACCAGTGAAGTGAGCATAAGTTTTAGCTTATCCCCCAACAATAAATGTCAGTGAATTTATCCCAAAAATATTTATAACTGCGAAGAAAGCTAATTGTTGAATAACTTACTTAAATAAAAATTAAGTTTCCCAAAATATTCTTTCGAAAAAAATTGTTTAAATTCGAATCTAAGGGATATTTCATTAAGCACTTTCTATCTTTAAATTGAAATAAAACAATTAGTGTGAGATATCATCAATTTTTTATTCGTTTGAAAGGTTTATCGTGCAAATATCAGCCGCGGATATCCAACGGGATCAAATCCCACGATCTAAGTGGCCAGATCACATCCAATGTGGCACTTAGCGCCGTCCTGTGGCCGACTTACAGCGCTCACCGTTGTCTTTTTTAAAAATTTTACCTCTAGCAAAAAATGGGGCAAGGATTAATTATACTAAACTATTTGAGGAGCCGCAGAACAAAAGGTACTTTTTTGAAAATTTAAAAATTTTGGGAAATTGATTTTTTCTAGAAGATTTCAACAAAATATTATAAAAATACCAATAAATCAATTTGTAAAAAAAATCGAAAAAGTATTGATTAGCAATAAGTGTAGTCTATTCAGCCTATATGTAATAGATTTGAATTGAAGAAATAAAATTTAATTATTCAATAAATTATATTAATATATTTTACAATGGATTTGAATTAAAGAAAACTTGTATGATTCAATAATTATTCCTTATAAGGAATTAATTCTAAATAGAATGAATTCCAAAGGGAATTAATTACGTTTGAATTCCTAAGGAATTAAGCAAATTAATTAATTCGTAATGAATTCCTTCATATAAATGTTAAGAGATAAAATTTGTTTTGATTTTGAAAACTGAATTAAGAATTAATTCTTTCGAACCTTTGCCACCCATATAATACAGACATAGATTTCGGTGCATTTTGTATAAAAACATTTATCTGCATAGAATAAACGCATAGAACGGAAGGAGAGAAAAATATCAATGGAAAAAATTACTCTCTTTTCACACAAAATACCTTCTCATGAATTAGGTTTTTGACAACAGCCATAGGTTTTTGGCTCTCAGTCTATCTAGTTGTCATCTTTGTTTATCTGGTTCAGCCCATTTGGTAAATTTTCTATAACTAGAAATTATCACTGGTAAATTTAATTTTTAGTTTTCTAGGTCTTCTCGATTGGGCCCTCTATCGTGTTTTAATTGTTTTTAAACATCGGACGGACATCATCTCCCTAGGTCAGCCACGGATCCAGGTCAAGCAGTTGGGGGGATGCGGGTGTTAATTAAAGTACAATTTATTTTACTTTTTTGAAAATTTAAAAATTTTGAGAAATTGATTTTTTCTAGAAGATTTCAACCTAAATATTATAAAAATACCAAAAAATCAATTTGTAAAAAAATTCGAAAAAGTACCTTTTTCGAAAAAGTACTTTTTTATATAATTTTTTTTTACAATAAAATTTTTTTATCCTAAAATTATTTTTAAACATTTATATTTTTTTCAATCTTTATCTTAAAGTATAGTTTGGTTTAAGGGCTCTCTCACATGTTTACTAATCTTATCAGACAAATATGTAAACGGATTAAAAAAAATAGAGTTCAAAGGCGGAAAATTAATCTTTCAAATTCGTTTTTCAAACAAAAGTTTCTAGAAATTGTTTATGAAAAAAAAAAAAACTGAGTCTATGAACACATTGTCGAAAGAAATCAAATCAAAAAATTATTCACCCCTATCGTGAAAAACATGTGAAATTTATGTTCCCCTGAAATATCCATTTCCCTCCAAGGGAAATATTACCCTAAACTATCGTGATATTACCCTAAACTTTTCATTCATAATAGTCCCCTTTTACAATGCAGAAATTGAAAGGCAGACATTTTTCTCATTCTCTTTTGAACTAACCTCTCGCCTAAACCCCTCGCCCTCAAACTTCGTCTGTCTGTCTTTCAATTTCTACATTGTAAAAGGGGACATAGTTGATATTGTTCGTAACAGCTGTTTATTGTTTACAAAATTTCACAACATGGGGAATTTTTCACGTGAACAATATTTATGAACGAAAAATGGGTAAAGGAAACATATTTCATGTGAAATATTGATTCGCGATTATGAAAATCGTTTTAATTTTTTAATTTTTTTTTTTGAATAATTTTTATACATATTTTTTTAAAACACTTTTCAAGCAGCTGGCAGTGAATTTCGGTGCAAAACTGTCCTTTAATATTTGTATTAACCTTCCCTGGTTTGCCTGAATACCCCTACTATGCTTTTAGTCTTGACATCCATAACTGATTTATGTGGTTTATGTCTGTGCTATGAAAATAGAAACTATGAATTAATTTGTGTCGGAGCTAAAAGGCTGCTACTATTTGATTTTCCAATTTGTATCGGGTTTATAAAATTCGATCAAGCCTTTCAGAAAATAATCAAACAATTCTTCATTCTTCCACTTATATAAACGTCCAGCTTTTAATTAAATTTCTTTTAAGAGAATTTTTTTAATTTTTTTTGTTGCTTATTTGGTGACACTTATTTCTGTTGTTGTTATTGTAATTTTGTTAATTAAAACATTTGTTTAATAATAACAAACATATTAATATAGCTGGTATTGTCATACAATCTTTAAGTCAATAAAAATCCAAAAAAATAACTACAACGATTTGTTTGACCTTCAAGTGAAAAACACCGGGGTGTATGTCGCGACGTTCAAATTTGTAAGAGAGTGTGAGGTATTGGGTATTTGCAGCACAAAACAAGCACATGTGATGTGAGAAGTTTTTGCGTATTTTTTAGATAGATAATAAACACTACAGAACCGGTTATTTCAGTTAATTTTCCACAAATTAGGTACTTCTTTTTTAAAATAAAAACAACAAAAAACAAACAAGATTTTAAATAATTAATTACTTTTATTTTTAGTTTTACTTACCGCAAAATCTTTGGCTTCCACACCCTTAAGATTTTCACATTTTTCCAATTGCTCAATGCCAAAACTGCCGGGCAAAGCAAAAATTTTCGATACTTGAGAACTTTGTGACAATTTCCAACAAATGGCGTGTTCGCGGCCACCACTGCCAATAACTAACAATTGCTTACCCTTGGAAGGCATTTTTTTAATTGTGTTTTTTTTTAAATTTATTAAAAAAACTATTTATTTTTTAGTTTTATTTAATTATTTGTGTTTAAACCACACACTTTACTTTTTTATTTTTTGTTACACTTCGTTCTAAAATAAATCCCACGTGCTTATCTTTCACGATACGGTAGATACACGTTTTGTGTTTTGTTTTTTTGAGTTTTTAGATTTCTAAAGGCCTTTTTTCTTTAGCGCGAGAGTACCAGTTTGAGCAATGCTCAAATTCTTACTGAATTTATAAAATGAAAAATATATTTCTAAGGGAACCGATTAAACGGCCGCTGTTAGTAATAATGGCACCAAACATAAAAACTCATTGCCTTTTTTATGTCTGGAGCATGAAAGTTGTTAGTGTAAAAACAAAAAAACAACAATATATAATGTTCCAACTGATAATACAAGTGATGGGTAAGTGATCGTGATGTTGGATGTTGGGAATCAAGTAAAATACATTTCTCAAAGTTGAAATATTAGTTTGTTCTAGGACGGGTTTTTGACTTGAAGATCAAATGCCAATTAATAATCAGATTAGTTAATCTAAAAATAAATTTAATCTAACGTTGATGGTTTATAGTTTAAACTTTGTTGTATTGTCATGCACAACGTCAGAAATTGCTAAATTTAGTTATCAAAACAGTGAATAATAATTATTAAATATTTCTTAAGAAAAAATAAAATAATATATGTAAATTGGAAAAATTCCTAGATATTAAATTTAATTCGATTTTTTTGGAATTTGTCCAATTTATTTTCTTAATACACACAGCCAGCTACAAATTTCTACTTTTTATTCATAAATTACTCGCTGTTTTCAATATGGCAATCATTGATACACATAGATCGAAAACTCTCCTTTCAAAGACCTAACTCAGTTGTCAAAAACCTATGTGATGAGAATGTATTAGTAAAAACAATTAAGAGAGCTATATTCGGCTGTGCCGAATCTTATATACCCTTCACCAAATTATACTTCAAAATAAAAATTTTAAATATTTTTAGGTAAACAATTTTCCAAAGTTGTTTTTTTAATTTTTTGGAAAAAAAATTTTCGAATTTTTTTTTAAATTTTAAAATATTTTGTTTTTAATATTTGGGAAAAAAACTTGTTGTGAAAAAAAAATTCGTGTTAAAAAAAGATTTTTCCGATTTTTACCCATTGTAGGTCAAACTTACAACATTTTTTCAAATTGTTTTTTTAAATTAAAAATTTTTTTATACATATTTAAAATTTTAAAATATTTTTGTTTTTTTTTCAATTTATTTTTAAAAATTTTTCAAAAAAAAAAAAAGATTCGGGTTAAAAAATATTTGAGGAGCCGCAAACAAAATGTATTTTTTTTGAAAATTTTGGAAATTTATTTTTTCTAGAAGATTTCAAAATACCAAAAAATCAATTTGTAAAAAAAAATCGAAAAAGTAACTTTTGTTCTGCGGCTCCTCTTTTTACTTTTTTAACATAATTTTTTTTACAATAAAATTATTTTATCCTAAAATTATTTTTTGAAACATATTTTTTTTCAATCTTTATCTTAAAGTATAGTTTGGTTTAAGGGCTCTCTCAGATGTTTACTAATCTTATCAGACAAATATGTAAACGGATTAAAAAAATAGAGTTCAAAGGCGAAAAATTAATCATTCAAATTCGTTTTTCAAACAAAAATTTCTAGAAATTGTTTATGAAAAAAAAAATTTCGAATTTTTTTTTTAAATTTTAAAATATTTTTTTTTAATTTTCGGGAAAACAACTTTTTGTGAAAAAAAAATTCGGTTTAAAAAATATTTTTTCCGATTTTGAACCATTGTAGGTCCAACTTCCAAATTTTTTTTTTAAATTGTTTTTTTTAAATTAAAATTTTTTTTTTAATTTTAAAATATTTTTGTTTTTTTTAATATTTAGCGAAAAAATATTTTTTCCTACGTAGTTGCAAAGGTCTTTGAAATATCTATCATTAGATATCCATATTGTCTATATTAATGACTTATTAATCCAGATATAGGTCAAAAATCGAGGTTGTCCTGGTTTTTTCCTTATATTTCAGCCATTTGTGGACCGATTTTAAATAGCAACCGAGCCGGGCTTCGGAAAGTTGATTTCAACAGACAGACGGACATTGCTTAATCGACTCCGCTATCTATAAGGATCCAGAATATATATACTTTTTAGGGTCGGAAGTAGCGTAGATGGTTAATATTTCGCAAGTTTGTACTAAATAAATGTCAAAGGATGACACTGAATTCTTGACATTTCATCAGATGACAGCCAATTTATTTCATAACCTCAATATTACCTATAAGGATTGTAAACGCATATTGTATAAATTTCATTTTAAAGATTGTTTTTTTCTGATTGAGTCATATTCTGGAAAGTATTGCTGACACAGATCAGTCTCTAGAATTGTTATTGCAAAGGCTAAACAAATGCAGCAAAGGCTAAACAAATTATATATAGCCCAGATTTTGCAGATTTTTACTCTCACATTTTTTGAAAGTGACACTCACTTAACCCTCTCAAATTGAACAAACCACACGCCAAACAAATCGGCTGTTACTGAGCAGACGTAATGATCTTGTTTTTTTGGAGTAAATTTGCTCATATAATTTAATTTATGCTGATGTGCGTAGAAAAAAAACATAAAAACTATCATGCTCTCTGTTTATTTTGACAAATTTGGATGGAACACAACAAAATACAAAAATAAACCATAAAATAGGTCTACAAAATTTTGGTACCAAAAAAAAAAGAGAACTAATCTTGCTGTCTACTAATTTGAATACTCATTTAAGCGAAAGAAAACGTTAAAAAGTTTTAAAACATTTTAAAAACTTGTAGCTGGTTTTCCTATTAAATTAATATAAAAATCTTTATTTTGCAAAAAAAAAATTTAATGTTAGCTATTTTTTTATAGAAATTTTACAAAAATATTCCTGTTTATTTGTAAATATGTTGTTGATTTTTATTATATTTAATACTTCTGTACTGATAACCTTTACTTGGTTGATTGGGGGTAAATGAGATTTGTGTTCGTAATCACGAATTTGTTGTTTTTCGCATGGCCATAAATTGTCTATTGAATGCAACAGTTAAATTAAAAGATGTTGATAATTGTTGTTTTGTGCGAAATGAAAAAAAAAATTATAATATAATTAATAAATGATGAAATTTTACAAACAATAACAGTGTATTGGAGGTAATTTCTTGTTTAAGATGATTTAAAAGTAACCAATTGACCACTGCTTTCAAACATAATATTCCAGATTGGATCATTCGCGAACACATTTGAGTTGTGTTCTCGAATAAAGAAAGCAGAGAACATGGATTATTATTACATGTTATGATCTTTCCTTGCTGATTGTGCTCAGGGATGGAAAATGACAAATGTGTTCGGTATCAAAATAATATTAAAGTAGAACTTTTTCCAACCACAGAGTACTAAAAATAGAAATTTGAATTAATGTTATATTAGGGAATTTTTATGTTGCAAATGATTAATTTTTTCAATTACATAATTTTGTAAATGATTAAAACAAAAATTAAAATTGAATGAAGAAAAAACAAGTAACAAGTAAATAAGTACCCTTCACCAAATTATACTTCAAAATAAAAATTTTAAATATTTTTTTTTCTTTTCCAAAGTTGGTTATAATTTTTTGGGAAAAAAATTTTGCGAATTGTTTTTTTTAAATTTTAAAAAAAATTTTTAAATATAATTTTTTTTTTTAAATTTTTAAAATTTTTTTAATTTTTTTTTTTTGTTTTTACAATTTTTTTAATAAAAAAAATTTTGGTGAAAAAATTCGGGTTAAAAAATATTTTTTCCGATTTTGACCCATTGTAGGTCCCACTTATATACGTCGTTGCAAAGGTCTTTGAAATATCTATTATTAGATATCCATATTGTCTATATTAATGAGGATGTCCTGGTTTTTTTCTTATATTTCAGCCATTTGTGGACCGATATTCTCGATTTTAGCAACCGAGCCGGAAGAATTCCGGAAATATTGATGTTTGAATCGTATATGTAAGTTATTTGGAGGCTTCGGAAAGTTTATTTCAACAGACAGACGGACATGGCTTAATCGACTCCGCTATCTATAGGATCCAGAATATATATACTTTATAGGGTCGGAAAATTTATACCCTTCTCACGAAGGTGAAGGGTATAATTCTTTCATTCAATTTGTATTAGATTGAATGAATTTTCTTATGAATTAATTCAACAATGAATGAAAATTCTATTCAAATAAATGCCTTTGGATGAAGCTAAGAATTTGTTATGTTGAGAATGGTTTTATGGAATGATATGATGAAATTTTTAATTCTGAATTAAGATTTAAGAATTCGATTGCAAGCAAGATCCAATCTACTCTATATTCATAGCAAGCACTGTCCTATAAAGGCATTAAGTGACCACATTTCTCTAATAGTGTATACAAACTACATATGTATGTATCTATGATCGGAGAAGGAATTCTCATCAATAAGTTCCAATTCCCAATTCTACCTTTATCCGATTCGAAACACATAGGATCACCTATTTGTTCTTAGTAAGACGTTAGTATTACATAACAACAAATGTCGTTCACATCTTACATCTTTTTTTTTCAATATATTCTTTATTAGATTAGATTATGATCCATACGTGGAGCATTAACATGGCACTTTTTATTTTAATAAACCAAGAATATCAAACGCTAACATGTTTGTTCCTTGGTAAAATAGGTTTCGGTCAAAGGTCAATTTAATTGTAAATGGTGGACAAATTTGAGGTTATGAAATAATTGGCTGTCAAAGCATTAAGCTGCCATTCTTTAACATTTATTTAGTACAAACTTGGTAAATCTTAATCATGGAATCTGTGATCTTTACTTTCAGCCAGCCGCACACAGTCGAACAATTATATTTTTGCTTGAAACATTTCCGTGTCGCGTAATTTCTTGATTTGGCGATGACATTTACCCGCATCGTTCTTATTAATTATCGTCGATGTACTATTTTTTCAGGGGTCATTTAAAAGATCGGATTCGCATTCGTATTCGAAATAAATTTCGAATGCTTCTTAGCTTATAAATTTCTAAACATTTTATTCGATATCGAATAAGGGAATCCCAAATATAAATAAAACTCGCACGTTCAAATATGTATTCGCTCATATACGCCCCCTGATGTTCTAAAAGATGAAATTCTCTTCATTGACGAGATAAGTAGTGAGTCGGTTTTGCAAAATGTTGATAAAAATTTTGTGAAAAGATTTCTGCTGACTTGCTGGAGATGGACATTTGACCGACATCATATTTCAACTTTACCAATTTACTTCATAAATTAAAATTTGACTCTATTCTATTTTTTCTGAAAATAATTTTTTCTTAAATCAATGAACACAGAAAGATACGAGAATTTTAAATTTATGAGTGTTTATAAGTTTGTAATTTCTAAATTTTTTTTGCGACCTCAGTCAATATAACCATCTCCGCCTGTCTGTTGAAATCAACTTTCCAAAGCTCCCAAATATCTCATATACATGGTTTATCTATCAATACTAGCTGTCCCGGCAAACGTTATTCTGCCATAGCTCACACAAAGTTTGAAGACTCCCGCTATAATAGTACTCCAGATATGCAATAATAAATTTTTACTTTGTATGGGAGGTGCCATGCTCATTGTACCTATATAGGTCAATTGTGAATCTAAACTATCCAGGGACCCACTCAAACACACACAACAAATTTCATCGAAATCGGCCCAACCGTTAAGGAGGAGTTCGGTTACTATCACACTTACAGAAGAATTATATATACATATAAAGATATCCACTATAGTCCCGCTTAGATTGGTAATTTAATTCGGTCCACATATGGTTGAGATAGCTCGATTTTGAACTATGTATATCTGGATTAATAACACATTAATATAGACAATATGTATATCTAATGATAGACATTTCAAATACCTTTCCAATGCCGTAGAAAATCGGACTGTCGTGAAAAATGTTTTTTAACCCGAATTTTTCTGAGGATTGCGGGTTCGATTCCCACAATAGGCTCTGGGTCAATCTAAAAACTTGAAATATGTCACATATTTATAATATCAAGTCAAATAAGAATCCTCGTTGTTTCGATGGTAATTTTCTTGTTTTCATAAAACTATAAGCCTAGAAACAAACAATTTAGCTATCAAGAATCAATTTTTTAGGCTTTAGTTTGTAAATTTTCTTTCTCAATTAGCGATTCAATAAAAATTATTCTTTTTTTTAGTATTTTTTTTATATATTTTGTATAAGTATAATTATTTATAATCATAAAATTTGTTTTCTTTTATCATTTAAATACAATATTTTTTTTCTTTTAGTTTACAAGACAAACATAATTTTTGTGGTTGTGTGTTTTTTCTAAATGTAATACAAAAAAAAATCTTGTTTAATTTCAAATTTATGATTTGAACTGTAGCCCAAAACGAGTAAAATTAAAATATGCAAAAATATCAAACAATTATAAATTTGTTTTAAGTAAAAATTAAAATATGATCAATGTAATAAAGTAAAAAAAAAAAAAAACGAAAGCATAATGTTTATAAAATCAATTAAATGTAGAAGGGGGGAAAAAAGTTATAGCAGACAACTTAAAGTTAGAAAGATTAGAAAGTAGAAAAAAAAATAAGTATATTGTTAGATGACTACCAATTAAATTTAAACATTCAAAAAGAAATTTAAAGTTTAGTATAATATGAAAAGTATGGGTGATATGGATGGCAAACGAACTTCAGTTGCATTGCCAGAGGGCAACCACAAATTTCTTATTGCCAGAAAATGATAGCTGCCAGTTGCCATCAACGCAACTTTAAATCGATTGTCATCCATCATTATACCCATTAAAACAAACCAAAAGAAATCCTTTAAAAAAAATTAAATGTTTTAGAGTAAAAACACGGCAGCATTAACAAAATAAAACTGAAATTACAGTTTTCAGATTTAGTTTAGCAATGAACAGCTCTTACAAATTGAATAGTTGATTGATGTTGGTGACAACGCGTTACCGCTGCATTTGAAAGCCTATAGTACCATCAGGGCCGCGAGGTAAACGTAATATCGTATCGTTTTGTTGTTGTTGTCTTACAGACGAGGAAGAAACACTACCGCCCACAACAGGAGACCAAGTCTGCTGCTGCTGCTGTTGTTGCTGTTGTTGGGTTTTATGTTGTAGTTGTGGTGATTTTTGATGATATTGTTGATATTTCAAATGCTGTTGCTGCTGCTGTTGTGGCGTTTGTGGTGTTGCTAGAGCTGTAGCCTGATATTGAGCGGGCTGGCCTATAGAACCCATAGGACCCAGACCTAAGAGTGGATTCATGTTGTATGTGCGATTATTGTTATAGGCAGGTGATTGTGGCTGTTGTTGTTGCTGTTGCTGCTGATTGTAAAAATAATTTTGTTGCTGCTGCTGTTGGAAATTTTGATGATATTGTTGTTGCTGTTGTTGTTGCTGCTGCTGCTGCAACTGTAGTTGTTGATTATAGTGATTGTTGTATTGATTTGCACCACCTTGTGTTTTCGGTGAGTTAATTTTTGTGGTAGCCACTGTATTCATAATAGAATTGTTGGATAATGCTGCGGCAGTTACCGTAGGAGTGGATGGTGTTGAATTCGTGGTACTGGTTGTTACCGAAGTTGTGGTAGCGTTTGAATCCCTTTAAATTGCAAAAAAAAATTAAGTTGTAATTAAAAAAAAAATTGTTTTTAAAGATTTTAAAAAAAAAATTTGGTGAAAAAATTTTAAAAATATTTTGGTGAAACAATTTTAAAAAATATTTTTTTAGTGAAAAAGAAGTTTTTTAGTAAAAGTAATTTTTAGTGTAAAAATTAAAGTTTTTTGAAAAATAGCAGTTTTTTGGTAGAAAATGTTAAAATTTTGAGATTTGGCAGATTTTTTGGAGACATAACCAACAGATATTCTGATTTACCATATGTCCGCAACTTATTTGTAACTTAACGGGGTTTTTGTCAAAATGATTTCAATACATTTCAGTATTTTTAATATTTAAAAAATAAAAATAATTTTTTTTTAACTTACTTTTGCTCATCATCTTCTGGGTTCTTGGCTGAGCCCAATATTCTAAGTCTTGCCTCGGCATATTCCTGTTCACGTTGTTGCAATGTTTTGATTGGCTGCTTGGGACGTATACCATTATTACGGGGTTCCGTAGATTGTGTTGGTCTCCTTAGAATTTTCACAGTCTGATTAGCAATTGGTGGTGTATAATTGGCAGATTGATATTCGTCCTGGGGTTTGTGTAAAACCATCATAACTGGCTGAAATGTGGCCGACATATCGTCCAAAGGCGATTTGGGTATGGGTTTCGTAGACGAGGTCGTTATAGCTGACTCTTGCGTAGTAGTAGAGCGTTGCAACAACTTCATTTGAATAGGCCTAGTTGAAGATGTTGAATTTATAGTAGAACTATTTAAAGCAGCAGTTGAACTGGCTGTAGTTGTTTGCTGATACGACGACGATTTTGTGATTCTTTCACAAGCTGCAGAAGAAGCTGACGAGGATTTCAATATTTGTATCTAGAAACATACATACAACAATTAATTGCACTCATATAAAATAATAATATAATTTAGGAAAACCTACCCTTGCTTCATCAATTTCTTCCCAATTGTCTAGCACATCGTCACCATTGGACATGGCCTTTAGCTATAACCCACAAGTCTTGAACTTAATCAAAAGTCTTTCAACAAAATCTTTTAAACAACTTTTGTATGACAAGTTGTCTCCACAAAAGATTTTGCCTGTATTCCTTTAGTAGTAAATTCAACAAAATTTTCTCAATCTTTAACAAAATGAGAATTTTGTTTGCTGCTTTCACTTTCAAAGCCCTTCCATATGTTGTTCAGCTGAAACTATCCAGATTAGCGTTATAACGTAATGGTTCCGGCCACCTTAAATATAACACTTTTGTGTTCACCTAACTATGGTACCACAACAATATTGTTGTCCGTAGTAGTTGTTGCTTTTGTTGTTGTTGTTATTCCAACTGTCGTTGCTGACGATCACTGTTTTCACCGTCACTGCTACCGTCGCCGCTTGTTTTTCTGATACTGCTTTAACTTTGTCTTCTTCTGATGTTGTTGCTTTTTTCTTTTTCGCCCAGCCTTCGTTTTGGTAATTTTTTTCTTCTTCATGCAATAATCGAACCAGCGTAGCAATATTTCTTTATTTTTCTTTACTTATAGGTTTTATAACTACTTTATATAAACTTTTTCTTTACAATTTTCTTTCGAAGAAGACAAAAATTGTAATTTTGAATTTGTATGGATTTAAATTTTATATTAAAACGAAATTTTTTACACTTCCTTAAAAAGAATTTCTCTGCTCCAAGCGTTAAAAAAGAAAAATGTGTGATGACAAATTCGCTGTATTTTAATTTCTCTCTTGTTTGTTTTTGACAGTTCCTCGTGTTTCGTAACAGGGTTGCTTAAATGGTAGCAAACTCAGATGCCACTCGAATAGGGCAATCCTTTAAAAAAAATGCTGATTATGTTATGTAATTTTAAAGCATAATTAATTTTTTAATTAAAAACTTCTTTTAATGTATAATTTTATTCTTATAATTGTAATAAGAAACTTTACTTGTTAAAATTTGAATTAAAATCACTCAATTTTAATTACATAATACTTGTATATCCTTTTTTACAATATTTGTCTCATAGCAATGTTTATGTTCCCTAGTTTCCATATATATAGTATTCCTTAAAATCAGTCAGTATTGACCAACAAATAGTAACAATCAAAGGATATATGAAAAAGGATATCTTCCATTTTCTAAAGATTTTTCTCAATTATAAGCCTTTGTATGGTTAACAACAAAAACAAATTCAGAGTGGGACTATAAGAGGATCTTGAGATAATAATAATTTAAACAATTTTAAAAATTTAGGAAAAAGGATAATAGATTTCTAAGCGAATTTTTAACTTAAAATAAGAAGCAATTCTTCTCGTTATGAAGACAATTTTATTCATATTTAGCTTTTAAGTGAGACATATATAATTTTTAACATTAATATTTTCATGTTTTTTTCTTATTGTGTGGAATCTTTTTGGCATGTTCACAGTCTGAATTTTAATTAGAAAATCGAATTATTATGAGTTTCATAAAAATGGGTCACAACAAAATGTCCCTTTTGTGCAATTAAATCCATCTGGCATCACGTTTATTGCCACTCAGAGTTGATTTTTTTCTTTATCCTCTTTCCCTTTTCATTCGTTTATTAAAATCCAACAGCTGTTTGATATATTTTCTTTATTATTCTTACCTTGAATGTGTCATTAATTAAAGTGCAACTGCTTTAATTGGCAGTAGAAATATTTTAATATAATTTTATCATAACTAAAACGCCATACGATAACTGTTGAACTAAAAACCTTGCTCTAAAGCCAAAGTTTAGTAAACACCAGGAACCAGCATGGACTTTACATCGTTTGCCAAAGCCAGCAACGCTGATGCGACTAATAATAGTGGCACCGATTCAACAAAAACTCCGGAAGAATTACACTTTTGGAAACATGTAGAGTATATTGAAAATCATGGTAAAGATCAGGATGACTATGAATATTGTATGACAGAATTTCTACGCATGTCTGGCATATATTGGGGTGTCACCGCTTTGGATATTATGAATCAATTGGACCGCCTTGACCGGCCCTCAATTATTGAGTTTATCAAACGTTGCCAGTGTCCGACGACAGGTGGTTTTGCACCGTGTGAAGGTCATGACCCCCATATATTATATACTTTATCTGCAGTGCAGATATTGTGTATTTACGATGCCCTACAGGAAATCGACTGTGAGGCCGTGGTCAAATACGTTGTCTCATTGCAGCAAATCGATGGCAGTTTCTTTGGGGATCGTTGGGGTGAAGTTGATACACGTTTCTCGTTTTGTGCCGTTGCCATATTGACATTGTTGAAAAAGGACTTGGGTTGTACCATCGATGTGGAAAAGGCTGTGCAATTTGTTATGTTGTGCTGTAATCAAACTGATGGCGGTTTTGGTTCAAAGCCAGGAGCTGAATCACATGCTGGTAGGTGTTATTAAGTGGTTTTAAATATTACCCTTTTAATGGTTTAAAATTCTTTTAGGCCTTATTTACTGTTGTGTGGGATTTTTGTCTTTAACCCAACGTTTACATCTGCTAGATGTGGACAAATTAGGCTGGTGGTTGTGTGAACGTCAATTGCCTTCTGGTGGCCTTAATGGCAGACCTGAAAAACTGCCCGATGTGTGTTACTCGTGGTGGGTTTTGGCTTCATTAACTATAATGGGCCGTTTGCATTGGATTAGTGCCGAAAAGTTAAAACAATTTATACTCTCCTGTCAAGACAACGAAACTGGTGGTTTTGCTGATCGCACTGGCAATTTGCCTGATATTTTCCACACTCTCTTTGGCATAGGCGCTTTATCGTTATTGGGCTTTGATGGTCTCAAACCCATTAATCCTACACTCTGTATGCCTCAATATGTCATGGATCGTTTGGATATTAAACCTCAAATATTAGAAAGACCTTAAATGAAGGCTGCTGCTACATCAGTTGGCGGAGATGAACGAACGATTTTATTGTCAGTTTACATTTGAAAAGACGAAAGCTTTATATGAAAGCTTAAGAAAGCATAAAATAACTCTAATAACTTTCTTCTAACACTTTTTCTAACTAAGTGCACTGGATCTACTACGGAACTCTAAACTTCAACATGGAAACTTTTACTAAAATCTTAAACAATTTGCATTTGTATTTTCTTAACAACAGGCACTACTTTTTTTCAACTCATTCAACTATTTTTTATTACCACTTACTATACACAATACGATTTTTTTCAATTATTTATTCTTCAACTGCTTTTTGTTTAACTTTTTTTATAATCTATTTTATTATTTACAGTTCTAGTAAAATTATTGTATTTTTTATAAATATACATTTATTATAATACATACATATAATGAAATATTAGCTTTATTATTTTTGCATTTACCAATTTAAGTAAATAGTAAAAAAACAGAGTTATTTTAAATTATTTATAACTTTATTAGTGAGAAAAAAAATGAACAAAATATATAAAATTTTATAAAAATAATTGTTGTTTATTTTATGGGATTTTAAAGTGATGAAAATCATTCAAATCAAATAAATTCAACTAAAAATCTAGCAAAAAATGAGAAATTTCAAACATTTTAAAATAATAAGTTATTTCATTATTACACTCTGATTTTTTACACTTTTACACAATAAAAACATGAACAAAATTCCACAAAAAAATACAACTTTTTTTTGAATTTATTTTCTTGTGCTTGTTTTTTAAAATGTAAAAAAATCAGAGTATAATTTTCCATTTTTTGAAATGAATACCATCAATAAATAAATTTTAAAAAAACAAAAATTTTCATAAAAAAGGTAATTTCAAAATTTTTTTAAACAAAACAGGGGGAACATTTTAAACAAGGGAAATTTTCAAACATTTTATATAATGTAGTAATAAGAGACAAATGCTATAAAGTACAGTTAGAATTATATTAATATAACTTATAGCAAACATTTCCCTTAAGGGGAAATTTTCTTAAAACTGGGAAATTTCAAAAATGTTTAAATATTTTTCTTATTCATTTAAATGTAAGAAATTTAACCAAAAAAAATTTAAAATCTTCAAAAACCTAAAAATTTCCCTTGAAGGGATATTTTTGGAAACAAGGAAAATTTTTAAAAAAAATTATATAATTTTGTAGTTAGAGACAAATGCAGTAAAACTCAGTTAGAATTTTATTCATACAGCTGCCAATAAAAATTTCCTTTAAAGGGAAATTTGTTTAAACATGGGAAATTTCAAAAATTTTATTATATATTTTTTATTTACATAAATATAAAGCAAATATATTAAAAATTATGAATTTTTTTCAAAAACTAAAAATTTCCCTTGAAGGGATATTTTTGGAAACAAGGGAAATTTTTAAAAAATATATATAATATTGTAGTTAGAGGCAAATGCTCTAAAACTCAGTTTGAATTTTTTTAATATAGATTACAACAACAATTTTCCTTAAAGGAATTTTTTTTTAAATAAGGGAAATTTCAAAAATTTTATTATATATTCTTTATTTATATAAAGATAAAGCAAATTCATTAAAAATTATGAACTTTTTTCAAAAACTGAAAATTTCCCTTGAAGGGATATTTTTGGAAATAAGGGAAATTTTTAAAAAATTTATATAATTTTGTAGTTAGAGAAAAATTCTATGAATTGCATCTGGAATTTTATTCTTACGGCTTCAAATGAAAATTTCCCTTAAAGGAAAATTTTTTTTCATAAAGAAAATTTCAAAAATTTTATTATATTTTCTTTATTTATTTAAATAAAAAGAAAATTTACTAAAAATTATACAAATCTTTCACAAAATAAAAATTTCCCTTGAAGGGAATTTTTTGAAACTAGGGAAATTTTCAATAAATTACCAGTAATATTTACCACCCAATAAAAATGACCAATATTCGTTAAAGATTTCTTGCAGATTAAAATTGATTTTTTTATTATTTTAAATAAAATTTTAAAATTAATCTAAGATAATGTTTGTCTTTTGCAAATATGTTTTTTGTTTATTATTAAATCATTGTCTACTAATAACAGAGTACATCAAAAATGGTGAAAAACTAATATATTAATAAATTAAACTATATACAACATAGTTTTTGTGTTAGTGATACATATTAAATCCTTTAAGAAAATCTGCTAAATATTTTACTTAAAACAAAAAAGAGCTATTAACAAAAATACTACACTGGCCCATAATAAAATAAAAAAAGGAGAAAAGAAGAAAAAAGCTAAAATCCTAAGGCACTATTATAAAATTTGCAAAACATTTACAAAAGAGTATAAAGAATAGAAAAAAATTAACAAATTAGCTGACTAAGTTTAAGAATTATATTTATCATCACTAGTTAAAACGTTGTAGGCACAGCCTAAAGCCCAAGAGATTTCATGGCCATCGATTTTTTTGTACAACTAAAAAAATAAATTAAAAGAAAAGGGTTAAAATATGTATCACAAGTTATTTTTAAGTTAAAACAAACCTTAATCTTTTTGCCTTCACCCAAACCAAAACCTTCATGCAATAGCACCGATATATAGGTGAGATCAAAGCACATAAAAGGCTGCTCATCATTAGGTATAGCACACACCTCTTGAGCCTTTTTACGAAAAGCTTCCACTGTTATTTCACCACCCGCAAATGGATCGATTAGACCAGATTCTGTGGCTCTTTCGAAATAATAACTAAATGCCGCTATGGTATGCTGTTTCAAGGTAAATGGCTTGGGTTTAACCAAGGGCATCACCTTGCTCTTAACCAAATCCAAACAGCTATCAAAATCTACTATGGGATTTTCTTGAGTGGATTTAGCATGATCTTTGCCCGATATTTTATAAGCCACATTGCTATAAGTCCAGGTTCTATTCGAAATAATGGGATTAACACATACGGATTCGAGGCTGGTGTCTTCGTTGTTATAACCCTTGGTAAAGACAGCATGACGGGCGGCCATCAGACCCAAACCCAAATAGGAATGAGTGAAAACATTGATTTTCTTATGCAAAGTATTAACCTCATGCATGTATTTATCGTAGACGGGTACTTGTTCGGGATCAGTGGGTGAAAAGGTCACCTGTGTACTGCCACCACCCAAATCCAAAGCTGCAGCTTGATTGGTTTTCGAAAGACGTCCCAAAAGGAAATTCACTGTGAACCAGGAGAAGATGCCCTCATCAGTTCCATCCATAATTTCCACAGCATCCAATTCTACGCTAAATTCGGACTTGGTGAAGAGATTGCGAACGGCATTTAAAATATTTTCTGCTTTGCTGTGTGGCAGCAGACGCAAACCGGCGGTGGCCTTTAATACTAAGGGCGTGGAAGACCATTTGTCTTTGGGTATAAAAGCACGGGCTTCGTCTAGCAATAATTTAATGGAATGAGCTCCCTTTTCGGGCGCATCAGCAAAAGAGGAGAGGCCGGGTTTGCGTTCCTTAAAAAGTTCTTCGGATAAAACTAGTTTATTATCTGAAAAGATATTTAGAATTAGGAATTGAATAATTTTTAAGTAAAAACTAAAATTGAGAAATAAGAAATATTTTAGAAAAAGCAATGCTGCATTTTTAGATTTAAAATTTCGATTTTTTTTTGTTGAAAACTTTCTTACCTATAAAACTACGATCGAATTTATAGGCCAAAACACGACTACCCGTTGAGCCAGCATCTATAATCACAGCATATTGATTTTTATTGTAACCCAATTTGGACGCCAATTGCACTAAAAATGGACTGGTGGTGTCAATATATAAACCTAGAAAAAACAAACACAATTAATACAAATTCTAGTATAGGTACCAAGGAATTGTCAATTTTCACTTACCAAAACCCACTAACAATAAAACTACTGAAATAATCAAGCATAAAAATGATATTTTAAGACCCTTGGGTAAGCCACCGGAAGCGGATGGTTTGCGTCTAGAAGAACTTGTAGCATTAGCTTTGTCATCACTAGTGCTTAGCTGAAAATACGCAAAGAAAAAACATAAATTAACTAAAGTTATTAATATTATAAAAATATAATAGCAAAAATGTTTGTGTGGCAAAACTCCTACCAAAACGTAGTCAAATTTCATATTTAAACAAAGTTTATATTATAAAATAACACTCCACACGTCTGAAAACAAATCTTTACAACTGTGATAAAAACATTGTTTTGTTTAAATTGTTCTTATTTTATCAATTGAAGTATTTTTTCAATTTCTTAAAATTGTACGTTTTGTTTTTATTATTATAGATGTTTGTGGTTGGCAGCAGCAGCGTTATTATGTCAAAGTTATATTTTTTCAGTTGTTCTTGTTCTTGTTGTTTTTGTTTTAAACTTTTTTTTTTGAGATAATAAACTTTTTGTTTCATTTGCCAAAGTGTTTCTTTAATTAAGAGGGAATTTAAAAAGAGAGCAAAGAATAACATTAAATTAAAGAGAAGATGATAGAAGAGATGACAAAATTGCATGGCATGTAAACTAGAGATGCCATGTTGAGTTATATTTGCATAAATGTTGTAAAGAAGAAGAAAATAAACGCTTAGATTAGAAATGTGTTAAATTAAGGTAAATTTAAACTAATTTAAGGATTTTATAGTCAGATAAAATGAATTAAAATGAGAAATGAAGAAGTATTAAATTAAATTATCTTAATGTGCCATTAATTATGCCATGTTGAGTTGTATTTGCATAAATGTTGTAAAGAAGAAAATAAACGCCTAGATTAGAAATGTGTAGAATTAAGGTAAA
This sequence comes from Calliphora vicina, assembly GCF_958450345.1. Lineage (NCBI taxonomy): Eukaryota > Metazoa > Arthropoda > Insecta > Diptera > Calliphoridae > Calliphora > Calliphora vicina. Next base: position 137,460,923 of record NC_088781.1, read on the forward strand.
TATAAAGTTTATTATTATAAACTAATTTAAAGATATAGTCAGCTTAAATGAATTAAAATGAGAAATAAAGAAGTATTAAATTATCTTATTGTTAATTTTTTTATCAAAAAGGAGATTTTATTATAAAACAAAAATTTGAATTAATTTATTCACTAAAATCTTCATTCAGAATTATAAATATCAGCAATTCATTCAAATATATATTACAATTCAATATAATTATTTTTGAGTAATTCGTGAGAAGGGTATATATATCTATGTTTGTCATTCCATTTGTAATTTCCACAATATAATTTTCCGACCCTATAAAGTATATAGTATAATCTGGATTCTTATAGATAACGGAGTCGATTAAGCCATGTCTGTCTGTTGAAATTAATTTTCTGAAGACCCCAGATATCTTCGGGATCCAAATCTTCAATAATTCTATCAGACATGCTTTCGAGAAGTTTCCTATTTAAAATCAGCAAAATCATTCCACATATGGCTGAGAATGAAGAAAAAACCAGGACAACCTCGATTTTTGACCTATATTTGGATTACTAAGTCATTAATATAGACAATATGTATATCTAATGATAGATATTTTAAAGACCTTTGCTCGAAATATATAAGACCATAGTAAGTTGGACCTACAATGGGTCAAAATCCGAAAAAATATTTTTTAACCTGAATTTTTTTTTTCAACAAAAATTTTTTTTTTAAATTTAAAAAAAAAAAATAAAATAATTCAAAAAAAATTTTTTTTCAAAAAATTAAAAAAACTACTTTGGAAAAAAATTGTTTACTTGGTGTTTAATTTGGTGAAGGGTATAAGATTCGGAACAGCCGAATATAGCTTTGAGTTTTTTATCTATGTAGATTCGGCTCTGTGTTGTTTGTGTAACAGTTCCACTGATTCCGAAAGTTCTTTCATAGGGACAAAACGTTCGGTTGATACAGCTGTCACTTATTTCTTGTAATAGATTTGAATTAAAGAAAAAACAAGTAATAACGCTATTGTTTCGAATTGTGTCGAATCTTATATAATCTTCACCAAATTATACATTAATTTTAAATATATGTATAATTAAAAATTTTAAATATTTTTAGGTAAACCATTTTTTTAAATTTATTAGTGAAAAAAATTTACCACAATTTTTTTTGAAAAAAAAAATTCAAGTTTTAAAAATATTTTTCCCGATTTTGACCCAACCTTATATACGAGAAACAAATGGAAATTTCTGAAATAAAATTAGAAAATTTTGAAATACTTCTATAAAATTCTGAAGACAATTGGAAAATTCTGAAATACAAATAGAAGTTTCTGAAATACAATTAGAAATTTCTGAATTACAAATGTATAATTCTGAAATATAATTGGAATTTTCTGAAATTCAATTAGAAAATACTAAAATATAATTGGAATTTTCTGAAATATAATAAGAAATTTCTGAAATTCAATTGGAAATTTCTAAAATACAATTACAAATTTCGGAAATACAATATATACTTTATGAGTTGCAAATTAAAAAAAAAAGAAATTATGTAGAAAATTCACCACTCATTGTGAAGTCTATTTAATGATTTTATCCCCGTATTCTGAATAACAGTAGCAAAATTCTTATAAAATAGAAAATTTTACAATAGTTTGTATGGAAATTATCATTAAAAATATTTTTCTATATTTAAATATATTTGTGTAATTGTTCAGATCAGTTTTTAAATTCGTATTATAATTTAAAAAAACTTAAACTGCAATTTTAATGAAACTGTGAGTATCCCCTTTAACTATTGGCCGATTAGAAAATGTCAATAACATTATTGGTTATTTCATCATAACTCTACAAAATCCTATAAACATTAGTAACAAAAATAATGTAGATAATTTTCAAATTTATTTGATAAGAACAAATGATATGCATGTATGTATGTATGTACAACAAAATTTGTATATAGATTTAACAAGTTGATTAATAATTTACGTGCGATTTTTAACATACGTTACAAAGTCACAATGAATAAACTGTTTTCTTTATTTAATAAAATCTAAACTAAATAATTGGGTCATTTGTATACGCTTCACCATAAGTGACATATAAGTTTGTCATTCCGTTTGTAATTCTATACTTATCATTTGCAACCCCATAATGTAAATATCCATCTGTATGTTGAAATCAACTTTCCGTAAACCCCAAATATCTCACAAAATTGATGTTATAGTCCCGGTTCGGTTGCTATATAATATTGATAAAATCGGCCTTCAAATTGCTGAGATATAAGCTAAAATCCATGACTATCCTGATTTTTTATCTATATCTGGATTACTAAGTGATTAATATATATAATGACAGATATTTCAAGGAGCTTTACAACAACGTATGGGTCAAAATCGGGAAAAATATTTTTTAACCCGAATTTTTTTTTTTCACCAAAAGTTTTTATTCGCTAAATATTAAAAAAAATAAAAAACAATTCGAAAAAAAAAAAATTTTCCGAAAATTTTTTTTAAATTTTTATTTTGAAGTTATTTTGAAAAAAAAAAAAATTTTTCCAAAAAATTTTTTTACCTAAAAATATTTAAAATTTTTATTTTGAAGTATAATTTGGCGAAGGGTATATAAGATATATATTTTCAATCTAAAGTATATTTTGGTGAAGGATATATAAGATTCGAATATAGCTCTCTTACTTGGTTTTATTTGAAAAGTTTTGATGATAATACAAAACCACTAAAGTGCTCACTCATTGTTTTTTGCAAATCATTGTATGAATTGATGTGAGTTGTTTAAAAAATTTACATTGTTAAATAATCAAGATGTGTTTTTCTTTACATATATACCAACTTTTTTTATTATTTTAATTATATATATTATATAGTTTATTTGTTCAACAGATAAAAGTATTTTTGCTACTTTATCAGGCATTTTTAAAGGTGTAAACGGCTGAACTATATTGAAATTCTTATCATGAAGTGTAAAAAATTATATATACTAGATAACAATATATACTAGTTAAATTTCATTAAGAAAATGAGATTATTTTAAATTTATTTTTCATGGCTAAAATTACCCCATAATATAAACTCTTTAAATTCTGTGCTGCTTGTTTAAAATAGAAAAAATTTACGTTTTTCCTTTTTTTTTTTTTTGGTTTTCTCTACATATAAAACTATTTGGCTAATTTACAAATCAAAAAAAAATTCTAACTAAACAAATTTTGAAATAAACAAATAAAAAACCATGTGTAGTAACCAATCTAAAGTCAATAAAAAACCAAAACAATTGAGATTAATGTTGCTATCATTTTGTATAAAGAATCTAAAAATTGGCAAATTAAAACAAATTACAAAATGTTTCTTTTACTAAAATAAAAACCTCGTGAAAAGCGTATTTTTTATTATCATACTCAAACAAGTACTTTATTATTGCACCCCATTCTGTCTGGGTGACATTAATTTTTGTATTTACGCTGCTCTGCGAATGCTGTTAATATAAGTTTAACAGAAAGTTTGTTAATTTTCATTATTTGTTTAATAAATTAAAAATAAGGTAGGTCATGCTTTCTTTATATTTTGTTTTAATTGTTTGCTAATTTATGGTACCTACTGAAAATTGTTTAATTTATTTTTTTCACTAAAATAAACATTTTTATTGGATGATATCATGTTGAATATTTTATCTATTTCCATTTCTGTATATAGCTATTTTCAAAATCATATATCTCAAAAAACACAAATTTGCAAGTGGAAATTAAAAGTAATTATTGAAAAAGTTGGAGGGTTTTGAATTCAGAAATTACTTTTTTTTAAGATAGAAAAATTACAAAAATTTCAATAAAATATTTTTTTCTTTAAAATTTATACCATAGAAAACTAATTTTCAAGAAAATCTAAGATAGATGATATTGAATATAGTTCCTCGTTATAGTACTTGATTATTGATTTTTTCAAATATTTTGACTATTTGGAACATTTTCAAATAATGAGTCAACTGTCTATATTGATGGCTAACACATTTTTTTTTAAATTAAGCATTTGCTTTAAATTGTATATAAATAAATAAAATATCTATATCATTCCTATTTTCAATATCAGTTACTCTCCATGAAAATATATAGTACAAACACGTTTATATATTTATTTAAGTAGACATGTTAATTTACAACTTAGAATCGGCATTTTCAGTATTTCAAAATGTGTGAGGAATTTTTATCAATATTTCAAACATGTTGTAATACTATTAATTAAAATTTTCATTTAAAATTAATTTAATAATTGTCTTTTATTAAAACCCTTTAAAATAAAATATTAAATTCATTTAGTGGCCGAAAACAGTTACGAAACGTTTGGCATCTTTGTTTTTTCGTTTATTGTTTTGCTTCCCTTTTTCTGTATGGATGTTTTGTTTCACTCACACTTGAGAGAACTAAATGGAGTTTTGTTGTTGTTGTTTTGTAACTGCTTTGTCGTTGTTTTGTTTATTGTTGTTGCTTTAGTATTTCTTTTAATGTTTGGAGCCATTTTTAACTAGTTTAACTCCCTATAATAAATATATTTGTATAACTAAAAATAAATGTAAAATAAGTTTATACATATGAATCTGAAATTTGATTAAAATAAAATATAGAACATTGAAAGGTATTTTTATACCAATAAGTAAAAATTACATGAAAAACAATACAGCTGCTTTCATTAAAAGTTTAATCGGTCATTGTAGGTTTAACTAAGATTATTTAACAAACCAATAAATTAGTATTTAATCGTTTTAAAATGCAGAGCTAAAAAATTTTGCATATTTAACAAAAGCCACAACCCAAAAAAAAAAAATAGTATTTGTTTTCTGAAACCATAGTAGAGTATCTAAATTTCGACCTAACCCTATAAAGAACTCTTTTTTGTTTTGTCATTTCTTTAAGACCTGTTGTAACTTAACAAATATCATCATCATTTAATGCAAATAAAAATTCCTGATATTTAATTTTATTGCAATTTACACCCTTTTTCTACTCACCTTACGTTTGCGTACATCTGTCTTCGTCATGATTTTTTTTAAATAAATTTAATTTTCTTTATCTTTATTTTAAAATTTAATGGGCTATTACTCAGCAAAATATCTTGAGTATTTTTGTTTAATACAAACTACATACACTTTTCTCTAAATTTGTACTTTAAACATGCAAGTTTAATAAAATTTTCTTGAACTTTTTGCAAAACACTACACAAAAAAATTTCCGGCTTTTTTTTATTATTATAAATCAAAAAACAAAAAATTACTACGTCAGCGTTTGTACATTTGTATTAAAATTTATTTTCTCATCGCACTTTACAAAGCCGCCACAGCAAACAGAATTTTATAAAACAACCTTAACGAGGGAAAACTAAAGGGAAACTAAACAACAAGTTAAGCTACTAGTAGAGAAACGTAAATTTAATTACAGGTCTTTTGTATTTATAGGAGGAATGCAACGTAAAATACGACAGCTGATAAGGGGTTAAACTGAAAAAAGAGATTAGAAAGGTAAGAGAAGAGCACGTTGGTTATCTTTGTTTTTATAATGAATGAAAGACTGTTTAAAATTGTCATTGTTTGTTAATTTAAGTAAATATTTAAGAACTTAATAAGAACAATTACGAATACTAGTTTAATATAATACAGTGTTGTTTAAGCAGCACCAATATTATAAACTTTTTATTTAAGAAGAGAATTTGCAAATATTTTTATTAAGAGAGCAATATTGCAAACAACAATTTGGAACAAATGGAAAATAAACAAAACAACTACGGTAAACAAGGTTGCCAATTTAGTCATTTTCCGGCTAGATCTAGCGATTTTATTTTCATTTAGCCATAAAAAAATGGCTAGATTTAATCTAGCCGGAAGATCTAGCCATTTTATTTTGTCTTACCCTATTTTATTTAATACTTTTCTTGAACATTTTTGGAATTTTTTAAAAATAAAACAGTATTTTTTATCAAATGACAAAGATTTGATGAGAATATTATTGGTTTTTTTTTGAAAACAGGCTTCGAAATTGTTTCCAAAGCAAACACATCAGGCATATTCAAAAATCAATTTTGCATTTCCTCAATGGATCCCATTTTGAATGTAGTGCCCAGAAATTTGTTTAATTTATCAAAAAGGAATAAATCTCAATCTCTGATTATTTTTTATCGTGACGACATACTGACAGTTCTCATACAAAAATTATATTAATTGGAAGTATATCGTTACGAAAAACGATAACCGGAGATTGAGAAAATGGGGGTTAATCTGCTAAACCCCATTAACACGAAGTCGGCAAAAATTATTTTTGAAAACTGTCAGTAATACATAACCAGACTTCGTGGTAATTGAGGCAAGAAATGTAACATTTATGAATTTGTATTCAGTTATTTTTGGGTTTTAGCCATTTCTAGCCATTTTTAATTCAAAATCTAGCCATTTTCAGAGCTAAAGAGTTGGCAACCTTGACGGTAAATAGGGTTGTATTTACAGCAGTGTTACCATATTTGAAGAGTTATTTTATATTTTTGGCAGTTTTGTAAGACGTTACAATATTTTTAGATTTTTAATGCGAAAAGCTGAATTTTATTAGTTATTATGTAATAATTTCAGTTCCCTGAACAAACATCTTAACTAAATGCTAACAATAATTACCAAGAATCTCAATGTTAAAATTTTGTTTTCAGCGAATAAACCACAAAATATAAAAAATAAAGCTTTGACAGGAAAGCATGATTAAACATAAAAATCTACAAATTATAACAAATTACCAAATTTAGTTTATTAAAATAATATCTGGATTACTAAGTCGTTAATATGTACATATGTATATCTAATAATAGACATTTCAATGACCTTTCCAACGAAGTATATGTATATTGTAGCATCATACAAATTCTGACTGGCAATGGGTGCAAAACGGGAAAAATATTTCTTAACCCAACAGTTTTTTAAACTATTTTTTTTCACCAAA